>NC_041391.1:373464880-373490742 GCF_002162155.2 Triticum dicoccoides | reverse complement strand
GGCGCCAAATCACCTTCTTCCCGGGAAGCTCCCTTCTCCCGAGCCGCGAAACCTCAGCCCCACCTCCATGGCGCCCCCACCGCACCAATTTCACAGCCGCCCTCCTCCCTAATGCCGGAGACGCTGTCCAATTGCCGTCGTGCACTGGGCCGTATGCCTCTCACTCCGTGCTATTGGTGTTGCCTCGACGACGGCTGCGTGAACCGTACCGGAGCCGATTCACCCCCGCCGTTGTTCAAGGTGCCGGAGTGGCTCCAACTTCGGATATGTCCAGAGTCTGGCGCTGCTTCCTGATACGTCTCCAACGTATCTATAATTTTTGATTGCTCCATGCTACTTTATCTACTGTTTTGGACTATATTGGGCTTTATTTTTCACTTTTATATTACTTTTGGGACTAACCTATTAACCGGAGGCCCAGCCCAGAATTGCTGTTTTTTGCCTTTTTTAGTATTTCAAAGAAACAGAATATCAAACGGAGTCCAAACGGAATGAAACCTTCGGGATCGTGATTTTCCAACCGAACGTGATCCAGGAGACTTGGACCCTACTCCAAGAAGCTTCCGAGGAGGTCACGAGGGTGGAGGGCGCGCCCCCCTAGGCGCGCCCCCCTACCTCGTGGGCCCCTCGGAGCTCCACCGACGTACTCCTTCCTCCTATATATACCTACGTATCACCGTATGATCAAAGGAGGAGCCAAAAACCTAATTCCACCGCCTCAACCTTCTGTATCCACGAGATCCCATCTTGGGGCCTGTTCCGAAGCTCCGCCAGAGGGGGCATCCACCATGGAGGGCTTCTACATCATCACCATAGCCCCTCCGATGAAGTGTGAGTTGTTTACTTCAGACCTTTGGGTCCATAGCTAGTAGCTAGATGGCTTCTTCTCTCTTTTTGGATCTCAATACAATGTTCTCCCCCTCTCTCGTGGAGATCTATTCGATGTAATCTTCTTTTTGCGGTGTGTTTGTTGAGACCGATGAATTGTGGGTTTATGATCCAGTATTATCTATGGAAAATATTTGATTCTTCTCTGAATTCTTTTATGTATGATTGAGTTAACTTTGCAAGTCTCTTCGAATTATCCGTTTGGTTTGGCCAACTAGATTGGTAGTTCTTGCAATGGGAGAAGTGCATGGCTTTGGGTTCGATCTTTCGGTGTCCTTACTCAGTGACAGAAAGAGTTGCAAGGCACGTATTGTATTGTTGCCATCGAGGATAACAAGATGGGGTTTTTATCATATTGCATGAATTTATCCCTCTACATCATGTCATCTTGCTTAAAGCGTTACTCTGTTTTTAACTTAATACTCTAGATGCATGCTGGATAGCGGTCGATGAGTGGAGTAATAGTAGTAGATGCAGAATCGTTTCGATCTACTTGTTCCGGACGTGATGACTATATACATGATCATTGCCTAGATATACTCATAACTATGCTCAATTCTGTCAATTGCTCAAAAGTAATTTGTTCACCCACCGTAGAATACTTATGCTCTTGAGAGAAGCCACTAGTGAAACCTATGGCCCCCGGGTTTATTCTCATCATATCAATCTATATCACTTTATTTACTTGCTTTGTTATTACTTTGCCTTTACTTTTTACTTTGCATCTATCTATCAAAAATACCAAAAATATTATCTCTATCAGATCTCACTCTCGTAAGTGACCGTGAAGGGATTGACAACCCCTAAGCATTGGTTGCGAGTTGCTATCGTGTTGTGCAGGTACGAGGGACTTGCACGTGACCTCCTACTGGATTGATACCTTGGTTCTCAAAAATTGAGAGAAATACTTACGCTACTGTGCTGCATCATCCTCTCCTCTTCGGGGAAAACCAACGCAAGCTCGAGACGTAGCACTTCCGCATAGCCATCGACCGTCGCGACATCGCTCTTTCCCTGCCGCCGGTCACCACCGCAACCGCGCCAGCCTCACCGACATCGCAGCTGGACCTACCTACTTCACCATGCCGCCAGATAGGTCGCACCCTCTTCTCAAATCACTTTATTTAGGCATCAGTTGTCTGAATTTTTATTCTAGGCCAATCGATTCCCAATGGAAAGTAGCACCCCACAAGGCGGCGGAGGTCCTAGGCTGCCGGTTGGCTGGTGTCTAACGTAAGGGTGTGGGGCCGCAAGTTCACCGCGGAAGCAGCGCTTAGATGGCTATCTTTTAGAGTTGTGTGGGTTGAAGGTACTGCCGCCGCCGAATCTGGATGACAGGGAGTCTTTGTGGATTGGCCCAGGGGCGGCACAACCACGGCAGTGCGGTGGGGCGGGGAGCGGGGTTTTGGCCGAGGCCATGGACGGCGGAGGCAGGCTGCTCTGCCGTTGGTCGCTGGCTCTTCGGGGAAGATTCGAACAGTGTCAGCCGAGAGTCACAAGACGGTCATCAAGCCATCAGGCGTAGATCGGACAGTACCAAAATAAAATAAAATCGTGTGACCCCAATTTAGTCTTCAGTCAACAGACGTGTGACCACTCTCGTAACTTGCTGTTGATCTCTTAGTGTATTTCTTAAGATCAAAGAGATATGTCGTTCTTAACATTATGCGTTATCTGCATCTTCCGACACACCATCTTCCGACTCACCCCAGCTGCTCCAACAAGGGAAGCATACACCAGAAGGGAGCTATAGTACCCACTCAACAGTTCCCTGCATCGAATGTGCATGCCCGACATGGATAGCCACAACAACTGCAGGGCCATCGACAAGTCAGCACATGATGCTCACTCCTATGGATGGCAGCCAGATAGGTTGTACCCTCATCTTACTTGTGTGCAACATTTATGGCTTTGTTATTCATCTAAGCATGGAAAATAGATCATCAGATTTCACTGTATATTCATGCTGATCTCTTACGGGTCTTGTTCAGGAGTTCACGCTATTCCATAGTTCAGCTAAGATACTTGTTCTTTAGGTAACGCTGTTCCATAGTTATCATCCATCAGCCAATGCTATCCCACAGGCTGGTGATTATAGTATTATACCACTTCTAGTATTACCTATGTTCTTTAATACTTTTGTGTGCCATCTAGTTAATCTCGAGTACAAATGATACATATTCTATAGCTTTCATCTGTGTTCTCCCTTTAGTTTATGAGACCTGTTGCTGCTAGTTAACCCCGGTCCTACTATTTATGTCGTCTCCTACAGGCACTCATTACATAAATCTAACTACTAGTTGTCTTCCATGCATGTCAGATATAATTGCACACACTGATATATCCACAAGAACCTCACGGAGCAATGTAAAGGCCAATAAACATGATGTCAATGATACCCAATATGATGGAACATGTAAAGGCAGTTCTTCAGAAGACTTGCAGAAAGATGATGAATCCTCTTCACCCCACAAGGTCCTTGCTCTAACTTGGCCTGTGATATGGGTACAACATGCATATAATGTCCTGGACTTTATCTACTCTGTTGCAATGCCATGTGCTTAGCATGCTGATCATGCATGTAAATATGTCATGCCTTCCTGTTCTTCAGTACCTATTCCATTCATGATAACATGTTTTCAAATTCATGTACTGTCATTCTACTCTATCGCAATGCCATCTGCTTAATTTGGACATCATGCTTCTGAATATCTTATGCATTATTATTCATCAGTATGTACTTCATCTGTCTGCCATACCATGTTTTTTTACATTGAAGTGTTGTTCTAGTGCTCTGTTGCAATGCCATCTTATTTTCCCAATCATACACGTGTATGTTGCCTTAGTTATTTCTATACGTATTCCGCTAGTATATAGTTTTACATTCAACTAGTTTTTTTGCTGTGTTGTCCTGTCGTATCCCTAGCTCTTACACCATACTCCCTCCGTCCGGATCACATGTTGCCGAAATGGATAAAAAGGATGTATCTAGAACTGAAATATGCCTAGACCCATCCATTTTTTTCTGGATGGAGGGAATACATGTCAATATGTCATGCCTTTCTATTCTTCAGTACCTATTCCATCTCTCTACTGTCGCCTGTTTTATAATTAAAGCACCATTCTTCTATACAAGGCATGCAAGGGGAAGACGACTATGTTAGAATCTGAAGGGTTACAAACAAGGCCTTTGCAAAAGATCCAAACGCTAGGAGATAATAAACCAACTCCAGTTTTTATAGATACTGCTCCAGCACAGAGAAACTCAACTCCTACTGATAATAAGCAGATCCCAGTGGCCAAAGAACTAGTCCGCTCCAGTGCAGCAAAAATATGTCAACTCAATTCTAAGAAGCGTGTGCGTATCCTTGCATCATGAAATTTTATAGCATGCTGATCATATTTTCTACATGTTTCTTACCCATCTCTCTTTTAGAAAATAAGCTTAACAGATAGAAGAATTTCTGCAATGGTATCGTTTATGAGGAAAGATTCTTGCAGGAATTCTCTGTGCTCCAATGTAGATGTAAGTACCTGTTGTATATCACTATATTTTTACATCAGCATGTATTTTGTTAATCGGCGTGAATCCAACCTTTATCTGATCTAAATTTAGTTGTAGCAAAATGTATGATTAAAGGCCACAATGTTGATTTTTGTAAGGAAAACTGCCTGGTAGTTTTGCATCCTGAGTTGCATGAGTGTACTATCTCATATCATTGGGTTTGAATACTTTGGTTCTGCAGTGGGTTTTTAGTGTTTTTTTACTGTGTTGTCCTATCGTATCGCTAGCTCTTACATCATACTCCCTCCGTCCGGATTAAATGTCGCAGAAATGGATAAAACTGGATGTATCTAGAACTGAAATACGCCTAGACCCATCCATTTATTTCCGGATGGAGGTTATACATGTCAATATGTCATGCCTTTCTATTCTTCAGTACCTATTCCATCTCTGTTGTAGCATGTTTTATAACTGAATCACCATTCTTCTATATAAGACATGCAAGGGGAAGACGGCTATGTTAGAATCTGAAGGGTTACAAACCAGGTCTTTGCAAAAGATCCAAATGCCAGGAGATAATAAACCAACTCCATTTTTCATAGATACTGCTCCAGCACAGCGAAACCCAACTCCCACTGATAATAAGCAGATTCCAGTGGCCAAAGAACTAGTCCGCTCTAGTCCAGCAAAAGAATGTCAACTCCATTCTAAGAAGCGTGTGCGTATCCTCACATCATGAAATTTTATAGCATTCTGATCATATTTTCTACATGTTTCTTACTCATCTCTCTTTTAGAAAATAAGGTTAAATGATACAAGACTTCCTCCATTGGGATCATATTCGAGGAAAATATCTTGCGGGAATTCTCTGTGCTCCAATGCTGATGTAAGTACCTATTGTATATCACTGTATTTTTACATCAACATGTATTTTGTTAATCGGCGTGAATCTAACCTTTATCTGATCTAAAATTAGTTGTAGCAAAATGTTAAAGGCGCCAATGTTGATTTTTGTAAGGAAAACTACCTGGTAGTTTTGCATACTGAGCTGCATGAATGTACTATCTCATATCACGCACATTACTGAATTGTAGTGCTTCTCTGGTTGCCCATTCATTCATTGTGTCAACGTTGCTTTCGTACTACCTTACCTGGCTGATGATAGCTGTGCCATATTGTGTTAATTTGGTGTAGGCTAGTTGCCCAAATGTTTGTTGTGTCAATGTTGCTTTCCTATTATCTGACTTGGCCAATGATAGCAATGCTAGTGTGATAATTTTGTGCAGGCTGCTGAAGATAAGAAGACAAACTCTGAAAACAGCAAGGCAACCCCATTTTTTCTTTCCAGTAAATCTAGGCCAGGTAATATGGCAATAACTCATGATTAATCTGTTTGGTTCCTGTCCTAATTTATGTTATGATGCAGCGGTCGAGACACTCTCCATTATCAATAATACAAGCCTGCCAAAATCGCCATCTGAATCTGTTCAGTATCCTCTATCTCGAATGCAACGGAATAAATGTATGTTTGTGAACCAATTAATGGCTGAAGCAATGATGGAAATGGTGGATGAATTAGAGGTGTAGAGTCATGCGACACAACAACAGATCAATGTTTTCAGAGACAGTGTAGCAAAGCAGCAAGAACTTGCCCACATGCTTATGGGCGTCATCTGTGCTGAGATTGCAGATTGTGACGTTGTAGATGGTTAGGTTCTGCTCATTTATTTGCACTGGCATCAATCTTTGATTGCCCAGTGGATGTAATTTCCTGTAATATATGCTGAATGTGCAACGTTATTCCCTGTATGCCGTACCTTTGCTTGATCGGTTTTGGTCCTGTGCATAATTGCTCGTCGTAATGGGCTCAAATTACCTAATTTGGCTTAAAGACATGTAAAAACTTTAGTGGGCCCATTAAGTTAATGGGACGTTGCTAGGCCGAAAGTTAATGGTTGGCCCTCTTACCTCCCGGGTTGTTAACAGGCCGACATCGAAGTGGGCAACATGTGGCCCCAATTTATTTCATGGGCTGTTAACAGGCTGTTACTAAGTTTGGGCTACATATGGCCCAACTATACTGTAGGCCTTTAGCAGGCCGAAAGAGACAGCGGGCTTGTACTGGACCATGAAGAGCATGGGCCGCTAAGAGGCCAAAAGTCAGGTCATATTGTAAATGGCCCAACTGTGTTGTGGGCCTTTAGCAGGCTGAAAGAGAAACCGGGCTGGTATTGGACCATGAAGGGCATGGGCCATTAAAAGGCCAAAACTAAGGTCCGACTACAAATGGCCCAACTCATTTATGGTCCGTTAACAGGCTGAAAGGCACACAGGGCCGGGAAATGTCCCAACACTTAAATGGGTCGCTAAAAGGCCAAAACTCAGGCCCGACTACAAATGGCCCAACTGATTTATGGGCCGTCAACATGCTAAAAGTGACACTAGGCCAGAAATGGGCCGTTAACAGGCCCAAATCACATCGGGCCAATAGTGAGCCCAAATATATAGCGGGCTGTTAACGGGCTCGAACTTACGATGGGCTGCAATGGTGTCAAATCTTTAACGAGCCATTGACGGGCCGAATTGGCACATCTCGTATGGGCCGTGGGCTTAAATGGACCTGACATAAGTAGGCCTTATATGGGCCGACCTGCTAATTTTTACTGGGCCGGCCTTTTTCACCAGAATGGGCCACTGTTGGGTCGTTCCACGTGTTGACCTATCATAGGCGCCTCCTGTCCAATGAGTGGATGACATCTGTCCCAACGGTGAGGCAACACGTGTTTCCTGCGGCCAATTATGATTTTACACGTGGAAAATCCCCATTGGTCCGGGCTGTTAACGGGTTATCGGATCCAAAACCGGACCCGATAGCTTAACGGTGTTCTGTTACGGTGGATGCCACATGTCGGTCACCCTTGACAAAAGCACTTCTGTGATGCGCGATTTATTGTCATGGAAGTGGACACTTCTGTGATGATAATTTTGGTAATGTCATGGAACACTTCTACGACAGCACAGGTATGACTATCTTGATTCTGTCATAATATCATCATGGATGTACATGCATGACAAAAAACGCAACCTACTGTGACAAACACGTATCATCACGGAAGTGTATTTTTTTGTAGTGAATATAAGTGGGGTGCTGTCCGATTTCTCCGGCACCACCACGTTTTTCAAGGACTTTGCTGGTGCTCCTTCAGGTTCGGCAATCACCCTCTTCCTTTTTGATGTCTGATGCACAATAACAACATTTGAGTGAAAAAACATGGTATGATGACAGATGGAATATGTATTGATAATGGATGGGCATGGCATCTCAACATATATGGTGAGTAAACTAAGAAGATGGCGGTGCAACAAAGTAGAAGAAATGCAAGACAACATATGCAAGATACGCGCAATCAATAAAACCTTGCCAAATTAGAACATGCACCTTGATGGGTGAATAGGACAGACCATCTGCCTTTGACTCCTCGAGGTTAGAATAGTCATTAGGATCATATTCTGAACAAGAATCAACAGGTGGGGAGCGTATGAGTTTCATTGCATCCAGAATGGCACTCAATGCCTTGGTGCCAATTTTGTAAGTCATTGCAGTGTTTAGCTTCAAGAGTGGACTGCTGTGCGACACAAAGCAGCTACACAGATCATAGTGTAGATATAATGGGAAAACCGTAAGCATTAGAGTAAAATCAGCAAAGTGGAACTTGCTGGAATATATGTGCTAGTACTGCCGGTACGGCTAGAAAGGCTTCGGATACCAGTTCTCTTCAACTAAAGGTGTGGTACTGTTAATATCAGTGTAACTCTCAAAGGTGACACAGCTCCCTGCATTTCCTTGCTATTCTTATAGGATTCAAGTGGGCAGGCCACTACAAATCCTATTCCTATGTTTACAAAATCCTACGAATAGAAGAGGCTCAAAATGTCCATCACAACTGACCTTATAGACCTCTACACTACAAATGTCCCTGCTCATCTTCAGTACAAGGAACATACTGTACTACTATCATACTCCCTGCATTCCAAAATATAAGTCTTGGTAGAGATTTCCACTATGGATCACATACAGATGTATCCAGATACATTTTAGAGTGTAGATTCACTTATTTTGCTCCATATGTAGTCCATGCTGGAATCTATACAAAGACTTGTATTTAGGAACGGAGAGAGTACTTATTAAAGAAGAACAGAAGAGGAACATGGTAAAGAAGAGCAAGCAGATTTTGGATAATAAAATGTTCGTTGCGCAGTGTCCACACATGATGAACCAGAGTGCATTAAGAATGCAACTCCCTGCTCTCTCTCGACCATTTCAGGCGGTTGGATGAAGATCCTACGTCTCATAATCCTTCTTCTTCCTCGTATCTGATTCTTCCCATACAGAAGACCACACGGGCCGCCGGCCGGACCATCGGCCCCCACCGCCTGTGTTCCTCCGCCACCCCCACCCCCACCCCCACCCCCGCCCCCACCAGCGTCGAGTTTTCTTCGTTCGGCGAGGCCCCACCACCGCCCCCACAACCACCCAAGCCCCTTCATTTGCACCGGCGAACTCCGGCGAGCTCTAAAAAATCGACTGACCCAATTTTGAAATTTAGTCTACTATGATTTAACTAGTGTGGAATTGATACGTCTCCAACGTATCTATAATTTATGAAGCATTCATGCTATTTTATTATCTATTTTGAATGATTACGGGCTTTATTATACACTTTATATTACTTTTGGGACTAACCTATTAACCGGAGGCCCAACCCATATTGCTGTTTTATTGCCTGTTTCAGTATTTCGAAGGAAAGGAATATCAAACGGAGTCCAAACGGAATGAAACTTTCAGCAGCGTGATTTTTGGGAAGAATATGATCCTGGAGACTTGGAGTTCAAGTTAGAAGATCCTCGAGGAGTCCAGGAGATAGGAGGGCACCCCCCCTACTGGGCGTGCCCCCTGTCTCATGGGCCCCTCAAGCACCTCCTGACTGACTTCTTTCGCCTATATAGTCCCACATACCCTAAAAACATCCACGGAAAAGATAGATCGGGAGTTCCGCCGCCGCAAGCCTCTGTAGCCACGAAAAACCTCTCGGGAGCCCGTTCCGGCACCCTGCCGGAGGGGGAACCCATCACCGATGGCCATCTTCATCATCCCGGCGCTATCCATGACGAGGAGGGAGTAGTTCACCCTCGGGGCTGATGGTATGTACCAGTAGCTATGTGTTTGATCTCTCTCTCTCTCTCGTGTTCTCTCTATGGCACGATCTTGATGTACCGCGAGCTTTGCTATTATAGTTGGATCTTATGATGTTTCTCCCCCTCTACTCTCTTGTGATGAATTGAGTTTTCCTCTTGAAGTTATCTTATCGGATTGAGTCTTTAAGGATTTGAGAACATTTGATGTATGTCTTGCCGTGCTTATCTGTGGTGACAATGGGATATCACGTGCCACTTGATGTATGTTTCGGTGATCAACTTGCGGGTTCCGCCCATGAACCTATGCATAGGGGTTGGCACACGTTTTCGTCTTGACTCTCCGGTAGAAACTTTGGGGCACTCTTTGAAGTACTCTGTGTTGGTTGAATAGATGAATCTGAGATTGTGTGAAGCATATCGTATAATCATGCCCACGGATACTTGAGGTGACAATGGAGTATCTAGGTGACATTAGGGTTTTGGTTGCTTTGTGTCTGAAGGTGTTCTTCTAGTACGAACTCGTTAATAGATTGATCCGAAAGAATAACTTTGAGGTGGTTTCGCAGCCTACCATAATCTCTTCGTTTGTTCTCCACTATTAGTGGCTTTGGAGTGACTCTTTGTTGCATGTTGAGGGATTGTTATATGATCTATCTATGTTATTATTGTTGAGAGAACTTGCACTAGTGAAAGTATGAACCCTAGGCCTTGTTTCCTACCATTGCAATACCGCTTACGCTCACTTTTACCACTTGTTACCTTGCTGTTTTTATATTTTCAGATTACAAAAACCTATATCTACCATCCACATTGCACTTGTATCACCATCTCTTCGCCGAACTAGTGCACCTATACAATTTACCATTCTATTGGTTGTGTTGGGGACACAAGAGACTTTTGTTATTTGGTTGCAGGGTTGTTTGAGAGAGACCATCTTCATCCTACGCCTCCCACGGATTGATAAACCTTAGGTCATCCACTTGAGGGAAATTTGCTACTGTCCTACAAACCTGTGCACTTGCAGGCTCAACAACGTCTACAAGAAGAAGGTTGTGTAGTAGACATCAAGATCTTTTCGGGCGCCGTTGCCGGGGAGGTGAGTTCTTGAAGGTATATCTTTAGATCTTGCAATTGAATGTTTTTTTTCTTGTTTTATCACTAGTTTAGTTTATAAAATAAAACTACAAAAAAATGGAATTAAGTTTGTCTCATACGCTTCATCTTTTTACTATCTTTCGTGAGTATGATGGGAAGGAAAATTGTGCTCAAGTGCTAGACAAAGAATGCATTAAAATGCTTGCTACTGAATCTTTGAATGATGAGCATGATTGCAATGTTGTTAGTATGAACTCTTTGAACATCCATAGTACTAATGATGATTGCACTAGTTATGATGAAAATGTCTCCTATAAGCATGTTGATTTTTTGGGAGTACATGTTTGCATGAACACACCAAATAGAGAAGATATATATTGCAAGAGGCATAAGCATTTAGAAACTAAATGGTTGCAAGAAAGGCTAGATGTGAGTGCCGAAAATTCAAAATTCCTTTGTCGTACTTGTGAACTTTTCAATGAACGTGGTCATTTACATCTCCGATGCAAATTGTTTCATGACCGAATCGTGTCCAAAAATTGTGATGATTTGATTTCCCTTGCACATTATAATGAACTTAGTTTGCTTTTGGGTTATGAAGAGTTGAAACGTTTAACTAAGCCTATTCCAGAATTTAATCTTGAGCATTTCCTTGATATTGATCTAGAAAATATTTATATGTTTTGTGCGGAGAATTGCATTGAAAGTCCTTATATTGCCAATTACATAAAGAAAAGAAAGCAAACATAATATGAAGAGAATACTAATGAAAGGGAAGAGACTTCCCAATCTCCTCCTATTATTTCTTATGATGAATCAGGTATCGAGGAGGAGCTTTCTATTCAACCAATCTCGTCCATAAGGAGCTCAAAGAGGAAGGTTGAACCCACACATAATGTGAAGAAGAAAAAGAAAATAAGGAGCAACAAAGGTAAAAAGGTATCCCTCCCAAATGATGTTGCTCCTACTACTCATTGTGATGATGATAATTGCTATACTATTGGTGCCATCCATACTATTAATGATGAGAGTGATTATGCTTATGATATGAAAAGGCCAAAGCTTGGGGAAGCTATGTTTGATGAGGATGAAATATTTGAGAATATATTTGCTGAAATGAACGTTTGTTCTAAGCTTGGGGATGCTTTTTTTAATGAAGATGATATTTTTAGCACCCCAAGTTTTGATATGCAAAGTTGTTATGATGATAGCATGCCTCTTACCTATGATGATTATATTGATGAAAGTGGGTTTGGAAGAGTGTCAACTTTAGAAAGTAGTGATCCCACTATATTGGAGGATGTTGAATCTTATTGTGATGAACATGAAAGTGGATTTGGAAGAGTGTCAACTTTATTTAGTGACGATTCCACTATTTTGGAAGAGGTTCCAATTTATTATGAGAACATAATTGCTACTTATGATGATTATTGTGATGAAACTTATGCTATAAAAAGTAGTGATGATTATATTTACAAATCTTGTCATGATTATGATTACCCTTTTTCTGAACATTACTCTTTTAATGTGGAAACAATTTTTAGTGTTCAAGTCTCTTATGATACTCCCACTACTATTCATGAGAAGAAATTTGCTTATGTGGAGAGTAGTAAATTTATGCTTGTAGATCATGAAAAGAATGCTTTAGGTTCTCGTTATATTCTTGAATTCATTCATGATGTTACTGAAAATTATTATGAGGGATGAACATATGCTTGTAGGAATTGCAATAATGTCAAGTTTCATCTCTATGTGCTTCAAGTTTTGAAGTTATGCTTGTTTTACCTTCCTATGCTAGTTGATTATTGTTCCCTTAAGTTGTTTGCTCACAAAATCCTTATGCATAGGAAATGAGTTAGGCTTAAATGTGCTAGTCATATGCTTCATAATGCTCCTGTTATGTTTCAAGTCTTATCTTTGACGTGAGCATCATTGCCATCATCATGCCTAGCTAGAAAGGCATTAAAGAAAAGCGCTTGTTGGAAGACAACCCAATATTTACCCTTACTGTGTTTGTGTGTTCACATGATTATGATACTGTATTAATCATGTTTTATAGCTTTTGTTTCAATAAAGTGCCAAGTAAGACCTTTAGGATAGCTTACGGTGATAGTTGTGTTGATCCTGCTGAAAATCAGAAACTTTTGCACCCAGTAAATTAGTTTTGTTAATTCAAATGTGATTATGATCTGATTCTTTTTGCTCTGGATTGGTACACAAATTTCTTAGGACTTCCTAATTTGGTAGGATTTTTGGAGTTCGTAAGTATACGTTTGATACAGATTACTACAGACTGTTCTGTTTTTGATAGATTCTGTTTTCTATGTATTGTTTGCTTATTTTGATGAATCTATGAGTAGTATCGGAGGGTATGAACCATATATAAGTTGGAATACAGTATATATTACACCAATATGAATTTAGAATGAGTTCATTACAGTACCTAAGTGGTGGTTTTATTATCTTACACTAACGGAGCTTACAAGTTTTCTGTTGAGTTTTGTGTTGTGAAGTTTTCAAGTTTTGGGTAAAGATTCGATGGGCTATGGAATAAGGAGTGGAAAGAGCCAAAGCTTGGGGATGCCCAAGTCACCCCAAGGTAATATTCAAGGACGACCAAGAGCCTAAGCTTGGGGATGCCCCAAATGGCATCCCCTCTTTCGTCTTCGTTCATCGGTAACTATACTTGGAGCTATATTTTTATTCACCACATGATATGTGTTTTGCTTGGAGCGTCATTTTCTTTTGATAGTATTTGCTTGCTGTTATTTATAATAATGTTTTGCATCTTTAGTTTCAATAAAAAAGTCAAGGATAGCCTTTGCCATGCTTATTTTGCTAGTATACATGTTGCTGTTTGAAAACAGAAAGTTTACCGCTGTTGCAAAAATTCCCTAGAAAAGTCAGAGAATGGTAGAATGTTGAAACCTTTTTCATAATAAGATCTGATGAATTTACTACAGTGGGAATTTTCTCTCATAATTTTTGGAGTTAGGGAAGTATTGATACTCTTGCATTCTCTACAGACTGTACTGTTTTGGCAGATTGCTGTTATGTTTGCATTGTTTGCATATGTTTGCTTGTTTAATGATTCTATTTGAGGATAGGAGTATTAAATATGCAGAGGCATTTAGTATGCAATGTTAAATAATAATTTTAGTGATTTGTTACAGTATAAAATGATAAGGTTTTGCATTGGTTTATACTAAGTTATCTCACGACTTCTTGTTGAGTTTGATGTGAATGAAGCTTTTGATAAAAAGAGAAACCATGATATGAGAGGAATTAAGGAGACACAAAATTTCAAGCTTGGGGATGCCCAAGGAACCCCAAGATAATATTTCAAGAAGTCTCAAGCATCTTAGCTTGGGGATGCCCCGGTAGGCATCCCACCTTTCTTCTTCAATCACTATCGGTTAGTATCGGTTGATCCTATGTTTTTGCTTCTTCACATGAGTTGTGCTATCCTTGCAATGTTATTTTATTTTGCTTTGCTTGCTGTTTGAATACAATACCAAGATCTGAAATTCTTTAATGGGAGAGAGTCTTCGCATAGTTACATAATTATTTAGCTACTCATTGATCTTCACTTATATCTTGTTGGAGTAGTTTGTCATTTACTCGTGTGCTTCACTTATATTCTATGAGTAAATTGTTGAATGAGTTGATTGTCATAAATCTGAAATTATATATGTTTAATTTGCTTGTCCCATGGGGAGTAATGACTTCACATCTAAGAAGTAGAGGTTGTAAATTTATTGAAGGTTAGCAAGCATTGTATTGGTCATTTGAATAATTCATGAAAGAATATTGAAGGAAGAGAGATTTCATATATAAATACACTATCCTAGAAAAAATTTATAATTGGGAGCACTCACTAAGTATGACATGATTAAGAGTTGATGTTGAACAAGGAAGACAACATAATGGTTTATGTTTTCCGACATCTCAGTTAAAGTATATTGTCATGGATCAATCAAACATGTTGAGCTTGCCTTTCCCCCTCATGCCAGCCAAAATTCCTTGCACCAAGTAGAGATACTACTTGTGCTTCCAAATATCCTTAAACCCAGTTTTGCCATGAGAGTCCACCATACCTACCTATGGATTCAGTAAGATCCTTCAAGTAAGTTGTCATCGGTGCAAGCAATAAAAACTGCTCTCTAAATATGTATGATCTTTTGGTGTGAAGAAAATAGCTTTATACGATCTTGTTATGGAAGCAATAAAAGCGACGGACTACATAATAAAGGTCCATATACAAGTGGCAATATAAAGTGACGTTCATTCGCATTAAGATTTTGTGCATCCAACCCTAAAAGCGCATGACAACCTCTGCTTCCCTCTGCGAAGGGCCTATCTTTTACTTTATGCCTTTTACTTTTATGCAAGAGTCAAGGTGATCTTCATCTTTCCCTTTTTCATTTTATCCTTTGGCAAGCACCTCGTGTTGGGAAGATCCTGATATATATATCCAATTGGATGTAAGTTAGCATGAACTATTATTGTTGACATCACCCAAAGGTGAATACGTTGGGAGGCAACACTCTAAGACCCTATCTTTCTTAGTTTCTGATTGAAACTTCATAACCATTAGTATTGCGTGAGTGTTAGCAATTGTAGAAGACTATATGATAGTTGAGTATGTGGAGTTTGCTATTCCTGAAAATAAGATGAATTGCAATTGTTTGATGACTGAATGAAGTTTGCTAGTTTTCAAGAAAGTTTATGGTCTATGCTTTGACATGTGAATTGCTTGTTACTTTATCATGAGAAGTTTTATGAGATGAACTACTGTTATGACATATAATAATGCTAGAAAAGGTGATTGAAATTATCATTGATCAAACTTGTGCACCTTCTAGCATTCACACTTCATAAATTCTTTCTTTATCATTTACCTACTCGAGGACGAGTAGGAATTAATCTTGGGGATGCTGATACGCCTCCAACGTATCTATAATTTATGAAGCATTCATGCTATTTTATTATCTGTTTTGAATGATTACGGGCTTTATTATACACTTTTATATTACTTTTGGGACTAACCTATTAACCGGAGGCCCAACCCATATTGTTGTTTTATTGCCTGTTTCAGTATTTCAAAGAAAAGGAATATCAAACGGAGTCCAAACGGAATGAAACCTTCGGCAGCGTGATTTTTGGGAAGAATATGATCCTGGAGACTTGGAGTTCAAGTCAGAAGATCCTCGAGGAGTCCAGGAGATAGGAGGGCGCGTCCCCCTGTCTCGTGGGTCCCTCGAGCACCTCCCGGCCGACTTCTTTCGCCTATATAGTCCCACGTACCCTAAAAACATCCACAGAAAAGATAGATCGGGAGTTCCGCCGCCGCAAGCCTCTGTAGCCACGAAAAACCTCTCAGGAGCCCGTTCCGGCACCCTGCCGGAGGGGGAACCCATCACCGGTGGCCATCTTCATCATCCCGGCGCTATCCATGACGAGGAGGGAGTAGTTCACCCTCGGGGCTGATGGTATGTACCAGTAGCTATGTGTTTGATCTCTCTCTCTCTCTCTCTCTCTCTCGTGTTCTCTCTATGGCATGATCTTGATGTATCGCGAGCTTTGCTATTATAGTTGGATCTTATGATGTTTCTCCCCCTCTACTCTCTTGTGATGAATTGAGTTTTCCTCTTGAAGTTATCTTATCGGATTGAGTCTTTAAGGATTTGAGAACACTTGATGTATGTCTTGCCGTGCTTATCTGTGGTGACAATGGGATATCACGTGCCACTTGATGTATGTTTCGGTGATCAACTTGCGGGTTCCGCCCATGAACCTATGCATAGGGGTTGGCACACGTTTTTGTCTTGACTCTCCGGTAGAAACTTTGGGGCACTCTTTGAAGTACTTTGTGTTGATTGAATAGTTGAATCTGAGATTGTGTGAAGCATATCGTATAATCATGCCCACGGATACTTGAGGTGACAATGGAGTATCTAGGTGACATTAGGGTTTTGGTTGATTTGTGTCTTAAGGTGTTCTTCTAGCACGAACTCTTTAATAGATTGATCCGAAAGAATAACTTTGAGGTGGTTTTGTACCCTACCATAATTTCTTTGTTTGTTCTCCACTATTAGTGGCTTTGGAGTGACTCTTTGTTGCATGTTGAGGGATTGTTATATGATCTATCTATGTTATTATTGTTGAGAGAACTTGCACTACTGGAAGTATGAACCCTAGGCCTTGTTTCCTACCATTGCAATACCGTTTACGCTCACTCTTACCACTTGTTACCTTGCTGTTTTTATATTTTCAGATTAAAAAAACCTATATCTACCATCCATATTGCACTTGTATCACCATCTCTTCGCCGAACTAGTGCACCTATACAATTTACCATTGTATTGGGTGTGTTGGGGACACAAGAAACTTTTGTTGGGGAACATTGCAGAAAATTAAAATTTTTCCTACAGTTTCACCAAGATCCATCTATGAGTTCATCTAAGCAACGAGTCAAGGGAGAGAGTTTGCATCTACATACCACTTGTAGATCACGAGCGGAAGCTTGCCAAGGGGATGGTGATGATGGAGTCGTACTCGAACGTGATTCGGATCACCGATGTCCAAGTGCTGAACGGACAGCACCTCCGCGTTCAACACACGTACGGAACGGACGACGTATCCTCTGTCTTGATCCAGCAAGGAGGAAGGAGAGGTTGAGGAAGGCAGCTCCAACGGCAGCTCAACGGCGTGGTGTAGTTGGTGCAGCAGTACTCCGACAGAGCTTCGCCAAGCGCGTACGGAGGAGGAGAGGTGTTGGGGAGGGGAGGGGCTGCTCCTTGAGTTGTGGTGTGTTGCAGCCCTCCCCTCACCCCTCTATATATAGGGGAAGGGGCAAGGGTGGCCGGCCCTCTAGGGGAAACCCTAGAGGGGGGCGGTGGCCAAGGGGTGGGGGGCTTGCCCCCCAAGCAAGGGGGGTGCGCCCCCTTTAGGGTTTCCCCCCCAACCCTAGGTGCATGGGCCCAAGGGGGGGGGCGCCAAGCCCACTAGGGGCTGGCTGCTATCCCTACGCAGCCCAAGTGGCCCCCCGGGAGGGTGGTCCCTCCCGGTGGAACCCCGGAACCTTTCCGGTGGTCCCGGTACAATATCGGTATGACCCCGAAACTTTCCGGTGCCCGTTTAACAACTTCCCATATATAAAACTTTACCTCCGGACCATTCCGGAACTCCTCGTGACGTCCGGGATCTCATCCGGGACTGCGAACAACATTCGGTAATCACATACTTGTCTTCCTGATAACCCTAGCGTCACCGAACCTTAAGTGTGTAGACCCTACGGGTTCAGGAGACATGCAGACATGACCGAGACTCTCCGGTCAATAACCAACAGCGGGATCTGGATACCCATGTTGGCTCCCACATGCTCCTCGATGATGTCATCGGATGAACCACGATGTCGAGGATTCGATCAAACCCCGTATACAATTCCCTTTGTCAATCGGTACGTTACTTGCCCGAGACTCGATCGTCGGTATCACAATACCTTGTTCAGTCTCGTTACCGGCAAGTCACTTTACTCGTACCGTAATGCATGATCCCGTGGCCAACACCTTGGTCACCTTGAGCTCATTATGATGATGCATTACCGAGTGGGCCCAGAGATACCTCTCCGTCATACGGAGTGACAAATCCCAGTCTCGATCCGTGTCAACCCAATAGACACTTTCAGAGATACCTGTAGTGCACCTTTATAGTCACCCAGTTACGTTGTGACGTTTGATACACCCAAAGCATTCCTACGATATCCAGGAGTTACATGATCTCATGGTCGAAGGAAGAGATACTTGACATTGGCAAAGCTCTAGCAAACGAACTACACGATCTTTGTGCTATGCTTAGGATTGGGTCTTGTCCATCACATCATTCTCCTAATGATGTGATCCCGTTATCAACGACATCCAATGTCCATAGCCAGGAAACCATGACTATCTGTTGATCACAACGAGCTAGTCAACTAGAGGCTCACTAGGGACATATTGTGGTCTATGTATTCACACGTGTATTACGATTTCCGGATAATACAGTTACAGCATGAATAAAAGACAATTATCATGAACAATGAAATATAATAATAATTTTATTATTGCCTCTAGGGCATATTTCCAATAGTCTCCCACTTGCACTAGAGTCACCAATCTAGTTACATTGTGATGAATCGAACACCCATAGAGTTCTGGTGTTGATCATGTTTTGCTCGCGAGAGAGGTTTAGTCAAAGGATCTGCGACATTCAGATCCGTATGTACTTTGCAAATTTCTATCTCTCCATCTTGAACATTTTCACGGATGGAGTTGAAACGACGCTTGATGTGCCTGGTCTTCTTGTGAAACCTGGGCTCCTTGGCAAGGGCAATAGCTCCAATGTTGTCACAGAAGAGTTTGATTGGCCCCGACGCATTGGGTATGACTCCTAGGTCGGTGATGAACTCCTTCACCCAAATCGCTTCATGCGCTGCCTCCGAGGCTGCCAAGTACTCCGCTTCACACGTAGATCCCGCCACGACGCTCTGCTTGCAGCTGCACCAGCTTATTGCTCCACCATTCAACATATACATGTATCCGGTTTGTGACTTAGAGTCATTCGGATCTAGTCGAAGCTAGCGTCGACGTAACCCTTTACGACGAGCTCTTCGTCTCCTCCGTAAACGAGAAACATGTCCTTTGTCCTTTTCAGGTACTTCAGGATATTCTTGACCGCTGTCAAGTGTTCCCTGCCGGGATTACTCTGGTATCTTGCTACCAAACTTACGGCAAGGTTTACATCAGGTCTGGTACACAGCATGGCATACATAATAGATCCTATGGCTGAAGCATAGGGGATGACACTCATCTCTTCTTTATCTTTTGCCGTGGTCGGTGACTGAGCCGAGCTCAATCTCACACCTTGTAACATAGGCAAGAACCCTTTCTTGGACTCATCCATTTTGAACTTTTTCAAAATCTTATCAAGGTATGTGCTTTGTGAAAGACCTGTGAGGCGTCTTGATCTATCTCTATAGATCTTGATGCCTAATATATAAGCAGCTTCTCCAAGGTCCTTCATTGAAAAACATTTGTTCAAGTAGGCTTTAATGTTGTCCAGAAATTCTATATTATTTCCCATCAAGAGTATGTCATCTACATATAATATGAGAAATGCACAGAGCTCCCACTCACTTTCTTGTAAACGCAGGCTTCTCCATAAGTCTGCATAAACCCAAACGCTTTGATCATCTCATCAAAGCGAATATTCCAACTCCGAGATGCTTGCACCAGCCCATAAATGGATCGCTGGAGCTTGCATACTTTGTTAGCGTTCTTAGGATTGACAAAACCTTCCGGCTGCATCATATACAGCTCTTCCTTAAGATGCCCGTTAAGGAATGCCATTTTGACGTCCATCTGCCATATCTCATAATCATAGTATGCGGCAATTGCTAACATGATTCGGACGGACTTAAGCTTCGCTACGGGAGAGAAAGTCTCATCGTAGTCAATCCCTTGAACTTGCCGATAACCCTTAGCGACAAGTCGAGCTTTATAGATGGTGACATTACCATCCGTGTCCGTCTTCTTCTTAAAGATCCATTTGTTTTCTATCGCTTGCCGATCATCGGGCAAGTCAGTCAAAGTCCATACTTTGTTTTCATACATGGATTCTATCTCGAATTTCATGGCTTCTAGCCATTTGTTGGAATCTGGGCCCGCCATCACTTCTTCATAGTTCGAAGGTTCACCATTGTCTAACAACATGATTTCCAGGACAGGGTTGCCGTACCATTCTGGTGCGGAACGTGTCCTTGTGGACCTACGAAGTTCAGTAGCAACTTGATCCGAAGTACCTTGATCATCATCATTGTTTTCCTCTTCGGTTGGTGTGGGCATCACAGGAACATTTTCCTGAGCTGCACCACTTTCCCGTTCGAGAGGTAGTACTTCATCGAGTTCTACTTTCCTCCCACTTACTTCTTTCGAGAGAAACTCTTTTTCCAGAAAGCATCCGTTCTTGGCAACAAAGATCTTGCCCTTGGATCTTAAGTAGAAGGTATACCTGATAGTTTCCTTAGGGTATCCTATGAAGACGCATTTTTCCGACTTGGGTTCGAGCTTTTCAGGTTGAAGTTTCCTGACATAAGCATCGCATCCCCAAACTTTTAGAAATGACAGCTTAGGTTTCTTCCCAAACCATAATTCATACGGTGTCGTCTCAACGGATTTAGACGGTGCCCTATTTAAAGTGAATGTAGCTGTCTCTAGAGCGTATCCCCAAAATGATAGCGGTAAATCGGTAAGAGACATCATAGACCGCACCATGTCCAATAGAGTGCGATTACGACGTTCGGACACACTGTTTCGCTGAGGTGTTCCAGGCGACGTGAGTTGTGAAACGATTCCACATTTCCTTAAGTGTGTGCCAAATTCGTGACTTAAATATTCTCCTCCACGATCTGATCGTAGGAACTTTATCTTTCAGTCACGTTGATTCTCCACCTCATTCTGAAATTCCTTGAACTTTTCAAAGGTCTCAGATTTGTGTTTCATTAAGTAGACATACCCATATCTACTTAAGTCATCAGTGAGAGTGAGAACATAACGATATCCTCCGCGAGCCTCAACGCTCATTGGACCGCACACATCGGTATGTATGATTTCCAACAAGTTGGTTGCTCGCTCCATTGTTCCGGAGAACGGAGTCTTGGTCATTTTTCCCATGAGGCATGGTTCGCATGTGTCAAATGATTCATAATCAAGAGACTCCAAAAGTCCATCAGCATGGAGCTTCTTCATGCGCTTCACACCAATGTGACCAAGGCGGCAGTGCCACAAGTATGTGGGACTATCCTTATCAACTTTACATCTTTTGGCATCTACACTATGAACATGTGTAATAATACGCTCGAGATTCATTAAGAATAAACCATTGACCGTCGGAGCATGACCATAAAACATATCTCTCATATGAATCGAACAACCATTATTCTCGGACTTAAATGAGTAGCCATCTCGTATTAAACGAGATCCAGATACAATGTTCATGCTCAAACTTGGCACTAAATAACAATTATTAAGGTTCAAAACTAATCCCGTAGGTAAATGTAGAGGCAGCGTGCCGACGGCGATCACATCGACTCTGGAACCATTCCCGACGCGCATCGTCACCTCGTCCTTCGCCAGTCTCCGTTTATTCCGCAGCTCCTGCTGTGAGTTACAAATATGAGCAACGGCACCGGTATCAAATACCCAGGAGTTACTACGAGTACTGGTAAGGTACACATCAATTACATGTATATCAAATATACCTTTGGTGTTGCCGGCCTTCTTATCCGCTAAGTATTTGGGGCAGTTCCGCTTCCAGTGACCCTTCCCCTTGCAATAAAAGCACTCAGTCTCAGGCTTGAGTCCATTCTTTGACTTCTTCCCGGCAACTGGCTTACCGGGCGCGGCAACCTCTTTGCCGTCCTTCTTGAAGTTCTTCTTACCCTTGCCCTTCTTGAACTTAGTGGTCTTATTGACCATCAACACTTGATGTTCTTTCTTGATTTCAACCTCTGCTGACTTCAGCATAGAAAATACTTCAGGAATGGTCTTTACCATCCCCTGCATATTGTAGTTCATCACAAAGCTCTTGTAGCTTGGTGGGAGCGACTGAAGGATTCTGTCAATGACTGCCTCATCAGGGAGGTTAATATTCAGTTGGGTCATACGGTTGTGCAACCCAGACATCTTGAGTATCTGCTCACTGATAGAACTATTTTCCTCCATCTTACAACTATAGAACTTGTCGGAGATGTCATATCTCTCGACCCGGGCGTGAGCTTGAAAAACTAGTTTCAGCTCTTCGAACATCTCATATGCTCTGTGATGCTCAAAACGCTTTTGGAGCCCCGGTTCTAAGCTGTAAAGCATGCCGCACTGAACGAGGGAGTAATCATCAGCACGAGACTGCCAAGCATTCATAATGTCTTGGTTCTCTGGGACGGGAGCGTCACCTAGCGGTCCTTCTAGGACATATTGTTTCCTGGCAGCTATGAGGATGATCCTCAGGTTCTGGACCCAGTCTGTATAGTTGCTGCCATCATCTTTCAGCTTGGTTTTCTCTAGGAACGCGTTGAAGTTCATGTTGACATGAGCGTTGGCCATTTGATCTACAAGACATATTTGCAAAGGTTTCAGACTAAGTTCATGATAATTAAGTTCTAATCAAATTATGAACTCCCACTTAGATTAGAAATCCCTCTAGTAATCTAAGTGTTACATGATCCGAGTCGACTAGCCCGTGTCCGATCATCACGTGAGACGGACTAGTCATCATCGGTGAACATTCTCATGTTGATCGTATTTTCCATACGACTCGTGTTCGACCTTTCGGTCTCCGTGTTCCGAGGCCATGTCTGCACATGCTAGGCTCGTCAAGTTAACCCTAAGTGTTTTCGCTATGTAAAACTGTCTTACACCCGTTGTATGTGAACGTAAGAATCCATCACACCCGATCATCACGTGGTGCTTAGAAGCGACGAACTGTAGCAACGGTGCACAGTTAGGGGAGAACACTTCTTGAAATTTTTGTAAGGGATCATCTTATTTACTACCGTCGTCCTAAGTAAACAAGATGCATAAAACATAATAAACATCACATGCAATTATATAAAGTAGTGACATGATATGGCCAATATCATATAGCTCCTTTGATCTCCATCTTCGGGGCTCCATGATCATCTTGTCACCGGCATGACACCATGATCTCCATCATCGTGTCTTCATGAAGTTGTCACGCCAACGACTACTTCTACTTCTATGACTAACGCGTTTAGCAATGAAGTAAAGTAAGTTACATGGCGTTCTTCAATGACACGCAGGTCATACAAAAATAAAGACTACTCCTATGGCTCCTGCCGGTTGTCATACTCATCGACATGCAACTCGTGAATCCTATTACAAGAACATGATCTCATACATCACAATTCATCATTCATCACAACTTCTGGCCATATCACATCACATGATCAATCGCTGCAAAAACAAGTTAGACGTCCTCTAATTGTTGTTGCATCTTTTACATGGCTGCAATTGGGTTCTAGCAAGAACGTTTTCTTACCTACGAATAACCACAACGTGATTTTGTAAACTTCTATTTACCCTTCATAAGGGCCCTTTTCATCGAATCCGCTCCAACTAAAGTGGGAGAGACAGACACCCGCCAACCACCTTATGCAACTAGTGCATGTTAATCGGTGGAACCGGTCTCACGTAAGCATACGTGTAAGGTTGGTCCGGGCCGCTTCATCCCACAATACCGCTGAAGCAAGAAAAGACTAGTAGAGGCAAGCAAGTTGACAAGATCCACGCCCACAACAAAATTGTGTTCTACTCGTGCAAAGAGAACTACGCATAGACCTAGCTCATGATGCCACTGTTGGGGAACGTTGCAGAAAATTAAAATTTTTCCTACGGTTTCACCAAGATCCATCTATGAGTTCATCTAAGCAACGAGTCAAGGGAGAGAGTTTGCATCTACATACCACTTGTAGATCACGAGCGGAAGCTTGCCAAGGGGATGGTGATGATGGAGTCGTACTCGAACGTGATTCGGATCACCGATGTCCAAGTGCTGAACGGACAGCACCTTCGCGTTCAACACACGTACGGAATGGACGACGTCTCCTCCGTCTTGATCCAGCAAGGAGGAAGGAGAGGTTGAGGAAGGCAGCTCCAACGGCAGCACGACGGCGTGGTGTAGTTGGTGCAGCAGTACTCCGACAGAGCTTCGCCAAGCACGTACGGAGGAGGAGAGGTGTTGGGGAGGGGAGGGGCTGCGCCTTGAGTTGTGGTGTGTTGCAGCCCTCCCCTCACCCCTCTATATATAGGGGAAGGGGCAAGGGGGCCGGCCCTCTAGGGGAAACCCTAGAGGGGGGCGGCGGCCAAGGGGTGGGGGGCTTGCCCCCCAAGCAAGGCGGGTGCGCCCCCTTTAGGGTTTCCCCCCCAACCCTAGGCGCATGGGCCCAAGGGGGGGGGCGCCTGTGACACTCCAAAAATTTTTTTACTTTGGTTTTCAGCAAAAACTTTGTGGTTTTTGAAAAGAGGCCATTTAAAATTTTCCAGAAAACCTTCCTCTTAAGAAACTTTCTTTTCTTTGGCAAGGTTTTTATTCTGGCTTCAAACTTTGGTGTTTGACCTTTTGAAACTTCTTCTCTGTTGGTTCTCTCTCAAAATTATTTTTGGGAGTTTAATCTTTTTCTTTTAAAAAGAAACTCCATGAAATTTGGGATTTTCATATCTTGGAACCACCATGACTTGGCATTCTTGCCCATGTGGTAAAACCCCTCCAAAACCTCCCCTACAACTTGTGATCAACCTAAATTCTCTGTCCCAACTAATCCAAACTGGTTTTGGATTTTTATTCCAATTATTTTTCCCTCAATTCAATTCTGAAAATTATTTGGAGCCTGAGAGATTTTCAAAGCAAGTGCCCTATTGCATTTGAGTTTTGACCTCAAACCAATTCTCCTGGATTGTCCTTTGAACCCACAACCCAGAACCATCTTGATCCACTCCTCCTCTTTTCAAATTTTTCAAAATTCAGTCTCTGCAAGTTTGGACCAGATTTGCCAAATTTGGTGAAATTCATATCTACACTCCTCCAAAAATTCCACCAAAATTCAGGCAGCCTATTTGAGCAAGGAGAAGCCACTCCACCAAAAATCAGCTCAAGGAAAATCACCAGAGGCCAATTTCATTCGGTCGAACACCTGGTGGGCACTGTTACTGTTCATAGTTCAGAAAATTCAGTTTTCAGTGTCATCTTCAGTCCGTCAGTTTCAGTCACGCGGCCACAGTGCCCTTGGCACGTTCCTCGCCGCCTCTTCCTCTTGTCCGAAGCTGCACACGCGTGCGTGGAGCCTTCCTGGCGTCGGTAGCGCGCTGGCTCGCCCTCGCCGGCGTCTTCTGCGGCGTCGGGACCTCCCGTGGCGGCCGACAGGAGGCACACCACGGCAGAACGCCGTTCCGCGCCGCCCATCGCTCCCTGGCTCTCCGCGTGGCCTCATGCACGCCAGCGCACGCCCGTAGCACAGCCACCGTGGCCGGCAAGCACGGAACGCGCTCTCCGCCGCCGACGGGCCCGCACCATCACCGTTCCGTCGAGCTCGCCCTTAACACCCAAACCCCGGCCAGTTCAACAC
>NC_041391.1:373372681-373462791 GCF_002162155.2 Triticum dicoccoides | reverse complement strand
AGCCCTTTCTGCGATGTCGCTCAGACGTCCGACCGTGGCATTTCCTTTAAAAGCCCTTTATGTGGTGTCGCTAAGATGCCCGACTGTGGCATCATTTTCCTTATTTTTATTTGTTCACCTTTCGAGGCGTCGCTTCAGACACCCGATCGGTCCTTATTTATGTTCTGTGGAATTTCAGGCGGACTACCGCCGTTTTTCCTTTTTACTTACTCGTTATGCCAGTTTTATTTATTGTGCATTAAGGAATTAATCATGTTGCATCCATGCATGCATTTGTTATATCTTACGTCCGAACTGTCTTGCGAGTACTTTCAAAGTACTCACTGGCTTGTTGATTTGGCCAGATGCTGACGAAGGCGATCTCATGGATGAAGAGTTCGATAGCGAGCCCGACACTTAGAGGAGTCCCAGTCAGTCTTGTGCGACCCTGGATTTGGCCACTGTTTTACATCCGCTTCCGCTACCAAATAAATTCATCGAGCCTCTCCTCGACGCTCGATGAGATGACAGACGTAGAGTCTTCTATTTCTCTCCCCGCTGTGTTTTTTCCACCACCAGCCTATCCTTGAGTCAGTAGTATGTCTCCACACCACTGTGTTCTGTCCGCCATTATGTATGATTATTGGCGTGCTTGTAATAATTTGGTTGAGCAACCGTAGTTCGACCCTGTAATATATTTTATGCTACTGGCTTATTGTATCAGGAATTTGTCTGCCAGTGTGGAGGATTTCTCTCATACTGGACTTAAAAGATTGGCTTTTCAATAAATATTTTTATTGGAAAACCGGTCGTGACAAGCTTGGTACCAGAGCCAGGCTGACTGTAGGAAGCCACTAGGTGCGATCGCTAATTGGTTATTAGCCTGATAGAGCTAATTTATATTTTTGCAATGGTAGTCATTTTCTGTCAGTCAGCATAAATTTATGGTCTGACCCTGCAGAATTTTGCCTACTTTTGTAGATGGCCGACGTCAGCTGCGAGTCTCAGACCTTCGCCAACGTACCCGATGGGTTCGTCAAGCTTCTTTCTTCCATCGTTCAGGTCGCGATGGGGCCATCCGTGCGCCCTGTCTTCACACTCTACCAGCACCGAGTCAACGACAGTCTGACCATGCACCAGGCCGCGGTGCAGTTCAGGGGAGGGCGTGGTGAGTTACGCCGCTTCCGGTTCGTGGGAAGAGCCATGCCTACGGAGAGGCATGCTATGCAGATGGCAGCCCACGAGGCGATAGCTCGTCTCAGGGATGTCCTTCCCGTGATGAAGACTCGTCGTTACCGTTATCTTCCGTGCCATGTGCCTTACACCTGTCACTACACATACTCCTGCCCCAGAGGGGAACGAGACGAGGCTTTTGAGATGGTCATTGAGTATCTCCGGGCCCTGGAGGCAGCCTTCGACAACCTGGTGGACGACTTGTAGCTACCCGCATGGACTCAGTCCATGGCTGTGCTGCCAACAGGAGGGAGCTCCTACCCATCGCTCCGCCACCGACTTTTGTCTCGTCATCAGCATCTTTTACGCCTACTCGTCGCCTGCCTTCTACCGAAGAATTTAACCAAGTCATTGCACCCACTCCAGCGCGCACTACACCAACCTTCGCGCCCACTCCTGTACGTGTTGCTCCGCCCCTGGCAACCGCTCCGCCCGCTCTGCACAACACTACACGTATGGAGCCCATTAGCAAGGAGGAGGTCGAGTCCCCAACCTCGCTACGCCTCGCCCTCGGCAGGGCAAGGGAGGTCGTCAACATTTCTGCCTGAGTACGCTTAGCTGCCGTGTGTTGTACCGCTTTGTAAGATATGTGCATAGGCTGGGAGAAGTAGCCTGTTTTCGCATCATGTAGGATCTGGAGAAGTGCACTAGCCTTAATAACATGTCAGGATTAGGTACGCATATCCTGAGTGATGTACTGTATAATTACCGCCCGCGTGTAAGATGTGTAATGAGCAGTCCTTCTCCGTGCGCAAGTCGTTTTATTTTTCTTAAGTAAGCTGAGTTATTTAATTCTATTTGCCAGCCTTATGCATTTTATGGATTTGTTTTTGCGACTCTTTCCGCTTTTCTTATGGTTTTACAAAATATATCCCCAGAGTGAAAAATGTCTCGTCCTTGGACTCGCTCCATGCCAATTCCATCAGAGGAAAATTATGATGCACAACCCAGCAACGAGTTCACTCAGGGTCAGTCAAGCCAACCAGGAAATGAATCGGCACTTTCACAAATGTGCCGCCTTTATGAACAGAGTCAGCAACAACATCGTGAAATAATGAACCAAGTCATCAACATGGGAAATCACCATGGACAGTATCAGCAACATTCCAAGTTATCTGAGCTACAGAAGACACGTCCTCAAACATTTTCTCACACTGACAAGCCTCTTGAAGCCGAGGACTGGCTTCGAGATATGGAGAGGAAATTAATTATTGCAAAGTGTTCAGATCTCGAGAAAGTACTATATGCTCCACACTATCTCATAGGAGCAGCCGCATCGTGGTGGGAGAATTTTCTGCACATGCATCCCAACGAAAATGACATAACCTGGGATGATTTCAAGGAAGGTTTCCGTGGTGCACATATTCCAAAGAGTATTATGAAAATCAAGAAGAGAGAATTTGATGACCTCAAACAAAGGAACATGACAGTGTCAGATTACAACAGTCAATTTACCCTATTATCCCGCTACGCCAATGAGGAGCGTATGACTGAAATCAAGAAGATGGAGAAATTCCTTGACGGTCTGGCGCCCGCACTTAAATGCCAACTGGTCGTGCACACTTTTCCTGATTTTAAAACGCTGGTGGACAAGGCCATTACTCTGGAAAATGAGAGACGCAGTCTAGAAGATATCCGCAAGCGAAAAAGGGACCAGACTAACCACACTCGCAATCACCGAAGCAAGATAGATTTTAAAAAGGGTGGGACACCCAAATTCTCATCCAATGTCTCACGCCCAATCAAGAATTTTCATGCAAGGGACAAGGAATTCACCTATCGCCCCGGCGTTACTTGTTACGCTTGTGGAGAAGAAGGGTACTATGCCAAACAGTGCCCCAAGCCAAGGAATTCAACCCCAAAGCCGAACAATGACAGCAATAATTCAGCGCCCAAACGAAACAATTTCAATCCCAACAATAACCACAGGAAGGGTCATCTGAACCACGTAACCAAAGAGGAGGCACAAAATGCTTCGGATATCGTACTCGGTACGTTTCCTGTCAACACAATACCTGCAATGGTTTTGTTTGATTCTGGAGCTTCTCACTCTTTCATCTCGAAAAGTTTTGCTTTGCAAAATAATTTTTCGATGCTTCCTTTGGAGAAATCCATAATAATCAAGTCCCCCGGGATTCAGCAAGTTTCTCAGAATTACTGTCAGAATGTGGTCATTGAGTTTGAAGGATTGGAGTTTTACGCAAATCTTATTGTATTGGAAAATAAAGGACTGGATGTCATCCTAGGGATGGATTGGCTAACCACCAATAAAGGTTTTATAGAGTGTTTCAACAGGACCGTGATTCTCACACACCACCAAGGGAAGACAATAAGAGTATCAGCCAAGGAAGGAAAAAGACCCCGGCAACCGAGGTTAAATAAGGTGGACGTTTCTGAGCTAAACAAGGTTCCAGTAGTGTGTGAATTTCTAGATGTATTCCCTGAAGAGCTGCCAGGCATGCCACCAGATCGAGAAATAGAATTCCGCATTGAGCTAGCACCAGGAACCACCCCCATATACAAGAAACCATATAGAATGGCACCATCCGAGTTGATCGAATTGAAGAAGCAGATAAAGGAATTACTGGATAAAGGGTACATTCGGGCCAGCTCCTCACCTTGGGGATCACCAATTTTATTTGCCAAGAAGAAGGATGGGACGCTGAGATTGTGTATCGACTATCGAGCACTTAACATGGTCACAGTCAAAAACAAATACCCGATGCCAAGGATAAATGATTTGTTTGATCAACTTGCTCAGGCCAAGGTATTCTCAAAGATTGACTTAAGGTCAGGATACCATCAATTGAAGGTACGAACGGAAGATATCCCCAAAACAGCCTTCACCTCCAGATATGGACTGTACGAGTTCACAGTGATGCCATTTGGATTAACTAACGCCCCGGCATATTTTGTTCACCTCATGAACAAAGTATTTATGAAGTTTATGGACAAATTCGTCGTAGTATTCATCGACGATATTTTGGTATACTCCAAAACACCAGAAGAGCACGCAGAACATCTCAGGATTGTACTAGGAGAGCTAAGGAAACACCAATTGTATGCCAAGTTCAACAATTGCGAATTTTGGCTAAGACAAGTAGGTTTTCTAGGCCACGTGCTGACTCAAGACGGTATAGCAGTGGACCCAGAGAAAGTCAAGGCCGTACTTGACTGGAAGTCACCAGCCAGCGTAACAGACATACGAAGTTTCTTGGGAATGGCAGGGTATTACCGCAGATTTATTGAAGGATTTTCCACCATATCCAAGCCTATGACACAGTTACTCAAGAAAGATAAGAAGTTTGAATGGACAGAAGCCTGCGAGAAAAGTTTCCAAGAGCTAAAGCGGAAATTAACAACAGCACCAGTATTAATTGTACCCGATATACACAAGAATTTTGAAGTATTTTGTGACGCATCCAGAAAGGGTCTCGGATGCGTGTTGATGCAAGAAGGCAAGGTTGTCGCCTACGCTTCAAGGCAACTTCGCAAACACGAGGAAAATTATCCCACTCATGATTTAGAAATGGCAGCAGTTATTCATGCACTCAAGGAATGGAGGCATTTTCTACTTGGGAATCGATGTGAGATATATACGGATCACAAAAGCCTCAAATACATTTCTACGCAGCCAGAACTAAATTTACGGCAACGCCGCTGGTTAGAATTGGTAAAGGATTACGATGTTGGTATCCATTACCATCCAGGGAAAGCAAACGTAGTGGCCGATGCCCTGAGTCGGAACCCCAGCTCCGATGGGAACTATCTGCACAGCTTGAGGCCCGAATTCCATCAAGAATTTGTCAAGCTCAACTTGATAATGGTAGCAGAAGGCACCATATCAAACTTGGAAATACAACCACACCTTGTGGAGAAAATTAAAGAGGCTCAGTCCGGTCACCCCAGCATTGAAGGAATTAAAAGGAAGTTGAGTATGGGCAAGGCCTCGGAATTCGTCATAGACAATGAAGGAATATTATGGTACGGAGAAAGGCTATGCGTGCCAAACATAGAAGACCTTAAACAGCAAGTTTTAACTGAAGCACACACCACTCCATATTTGATCCACCCTGGAGGAACCAAAATGTATAAGGATATTCAGGAAAGATTTTGGTGGCACGGTATGAAGAGGGACATAGCCGCTTTCATTGCATGTTGCGACTCATGTCAATGCATAAAAGCTGAACATCAGAGACCAGCCGGACTACTGCAACCTAACAAAATACCTGAGTGGAAATGGGATGAAATAGGGATGGATTTTATTGTCGGATTACCTCGGTCACGACACGGGAATGATGCCATATGGGTCATCACTGACAGGTTGACCAAAGTAGCACACTTTATTCCAGTGAAGACAACCTACACCACTCAGAGGCTTGCCAAGATTTATCTTTCCCGCATAGTCTGTCTGCACGGTGTCCCGAAGACTATAATTTCCGACAGAGGCACTCAGTTCGTCTCAAGATTTTGGGAGCAATTACAACAGGCTCTGGGAACCCAACTAGCCTTCAGTACCGCATACCATCCACAGACTGATGGACAAACCGAACGCGTAAACCAGGTTTTAGAAGACATGCTGAGAGCATGTGTCCTCACCTATGGAACCAGTTGGGAGGACAGCCTGCCATATGCCGAGTTCGCATACAACAACAGTTACCAGGCCAGCCTGCAAATGGCTCCTTTCGAAGCCCTATACGGAAGGAGATGTCGTACCCCGTTAAATTGGTCAGAGACCGGAGACAGCCGCATCTTCAGACCAGATATGCTCAGAGAAGCCGAGGAAAAAGTCAAGCTAATCAGGGACCGACTTAAGACCGCTCAAAGTCGACAGAAAAGTTATTATGATCAGAAACATCGTAGGGTCAGCTTCGAACCCGGTGAATTCGTATACTTGAGAGTATCCCCGATGAGAGGATTGCAACGGTTTAAGATTAAAGGAAAATTAGCACCAAGATTCATTGGACCATTTTGCATAGTGGCACGAAGAGGCACTGTAGCCTACCAGCTAGACTTACCCGAAGACTTGTCCGACATTCACGACGTGTTCCACGTCTCTCAATTAAGGAAGTGCGTAAGCAACCCAGAGAAACAAGTATCTCATGAGAACATTGACATACAGCCAGACCTCACTTATCGAGAACGTCCCATAAGAATATTAGAGGAGTCTGAAAGGAGGACCCGACAGAAAACCATCAAGTTTTTCAAAGTCCAGTGGAGCAATCACACCGACAGTGAAGCAACCTGGGAAGCGAGGATTTTCTTCGGACAGAGCATCCACACTTATTTAAGGATCAGCTGAAATCTCGGGGACGAGATTTTTCCTAAGGGGGTAGGTGTTGTGACACTCCAAAATTTTTACTTTGGTTTTCGGCAAAAACTTTGTGGTTTTTGAAAAGAGGCCATTTAAAATTTTCCAGAAAACCTTCCTCTTAAGAAACTTTCTTTTCTTTGGCAAGGTTTTTATTCTGGCTTCAAACTTTGGTGTTTGACCTTTTGAAACTTCTTCTCTGTTGGTTCTCTCTCAAAATTATTTTTGGGAGTTTAATCTTTTTCTTTTAAAAAGAAACTCCATGAAATTTGGGATTTTCATATCTTGGAACCACCATGACTTGGTATTCTTGCCCATGTGGTAAAACCCCTCCAAAACCTCCCCTACAACTTGTGATCAACCTAAATTCTCTGTCCCAACTAATCCAAACTGGTTTTGGATTTTTATTCCAATTATTTTTCCCTCAATTCAATTCTAAAAATTATTTGGAGCCTGAGAGATTTTCAAAGCAAGTGCCCTATTGCATTTGAGTTTTGACCTCAAACCAATTCTCCTGGATTGTCCTTTGAACCCACAACCCAGAACCATCTTGATCCACTCGTCCTCTTTTCAAATTTTTCAAAATTCAGTCTCTGCAAGTTTGGACCAGATTTGCCAAATTTGGTGAAATTCATATCTACACTCCTCCAAAAATTCCACCAAAATTCAGGCAGCCTATTTGAGCAAGGAGAAGCCACTCCACCAAAAATCAGCTCAAGGAAAAATCACCAGAGGCCAATTTCATTCGGTCGAACACCTGGTGGGCACTGTTACTGTTCATAGTTCAGAAAATTCAGTTTTCAGTGTCATCTTCAGTCCGTCAGTTTCAGTCACGCGGCCACAGTGCCCTTGGCACGTTCCTCGCCGCCTCTTCCTCTTGTCCGAAGCTGCACACGCGTGCGTGGAGCCTTCCTGGCGTCGGTAGCGCGCTGGCTCGCCCTCGCCGGCGTCTTCTGCGGCGTCGGGACCTCCCGTGGCGGCCGACAGGAGGCACACCACGGCAGAACGCCGTTCCGCGCCGCCCATCGCTCCCTGGCTCTGCGCGTGGCCTCATGCACGCCAGCGCACGCCCGTAGCACAGCCACCGTGGCCGGCAAGCACGGAACGCGCTCTCCGCCGCCGACGGGCCCGCACCATCACCGTTCCGTCGAGCTCGCCCTTAACACCCAAACCCCGGCCAGTTCAACACCAAAACGGACCCGTTGGACCTCCGTGATGATGCTCGACCCCCTAACCACCCTGACCGAGCATTGTGCCACCGTAATCACTCGCCGGTGATCCTCGTTCATGGCAACCGCCTCGGACCGCCTATATAAAGGGGTCCCGAGCTCACTCTCGTGCACGCACCAACACCCCGCCAGGCCACTAGGGGGACCTCGAGGAGGTCTCCTCCCCCAGCTCCGGCCGCCTCACCCTGCCTCGGCCTCCAGCTCGATTCACTTCGGTGAGGCCACCTCCGGCGCCCAAACCTCGTCCGTAGCCCTCTCTTGCACCCAGTAGTCTAACCCCCACCTCAATTTAATCTTTGCAGCCCTCTCTGACGAGCTCCATCCACGCCCGAACCACCGTCCGCCGGAGTTGAGACCGCCGTCGACGTGCTGCTCACCGGCGACCAACACCACCACCCACCGTTGCGGAAGGACACGGTGAGCACATTGGTAACCTCTGATCCCCATGCCTCGCCGTGGATCGCCGCCGGCGACCACAGCAGCTCTCGGGCGCCGACGAGCCTCGTCCCTCCCATTTGAAAATTTAAACATGACAAGTGGGACCCGCTGTCAGCCTCTCTGTCCTTTCTAAATGAAGCGTTATCTGAAAACGCCTTCTGCCAAATACGTTTTCTCTTCGGGCTGGCGTAATCGCTACCGAAGCGTTTTCTGCTTTTATAAACTAGCCCCTGGAAATCTTCTGTTTCATTACAGATAAGTCCCTGGACAAAAACCCTTATAACTTTTAATCAGAAAAGTATTTTTGATTGATTCTTTTTCTGTTCTCTTTAAAATTTTGTCTAGTTTTTTATCAGATTTATTTGAAAAATATTTGGTTTACCTTCTGTGCTCTCCTTGGTATTTACGTTAGCGCATATATCTTCTTTAAACGTAGATACCGAAGGAGGTGACGGAGCCGCGAACTTCACTGAGCTAGGCTCCGACTACTCTGAACCAGGCAAGCATGTTTGAACTTTTGATATGATGAGTGTCTTGGCATGTTTTGCATTTAGTTAGTTTCATGGCATGCCGGTGAGTATACCGATGAACGTTATTTTATGTGATAATGAGGTAAGTGAGTTCGATGATCCATACGTGGATGAATGTGAATATGAATGGCCATGTGTTGGCATGAGGATGGGTACGACGGCAGTGTTGTAGCATGCCAGTCTTACGCCAGACTATGTGACTTCAGTGTCAAACCATATCGGTCCAGTACCTATCATTTCCTTCCTTGTACTACCACATGTTTTCCGCAAGGAATATGGTTTAGTAAGTTCCAAACCGCTTTCATGGTACACACCAAAGAGGAGAGGCCGTGTTGATGGTTCCATGGCCCTGGATTAAAGCCAGTCATCCGGTCAGGGGGCATGGGTGTTTCCGGTTGGGACCGAGAGGGGGGCACCCCTTAGAGCGCGCGTATATAAGTTTGATCCCATGCTATTCGAGATTGTGATCTCCCCGTCTCAAAAGTTTTTCTTGGACGATGACTAGGGTGATTCCTAGCATCGAGAGGTAGGATGGGTGTGTACCGGTTAGCTGTGTTTTCTTCTGAAATACCGTAAACGGAACTAGTCCTTCGTGACTACGGAAATCCGTTGACTGTGGGAAAATTTTTGTACAAACTCTGCAGAGTCATATATTCCTCCAAATCATCTCTTCCATGTCAAGTTTCGTTCCTTCTTATCCTAATCAATTGTCAGCTTTGATGACAGAGACTCCGGTGAATCGCATGAGTGCTAAGTCCGGTTAAATGATCACTCCTGTGGATGGACTAACCCGTTTGTTTTCATGAGTTGAATGTTTATTATGAGCATTATTTACTTGTGAATAAAAGCCCTTTATGTGATGTCGCTCAGACGTCCGACTGTGGCATTTCTTTTTAAAAGCCCTTTATGTGATGTCGCTCAGACGTCCGACTGTGGCATTTCTTTTTAAAGCCCTTTCTGCGATGTCGCTCAGACGTCCGACTGTGGCATTTCTTTTAAAGCCCTTTCTGCGATGTCGCTCAGACGTCCGACTGTGGCATTTCTTTTAAGGCCCTTTATGTGATGTCGCTCAGACGTTCGACTGTGGCATTTCTTTTAAAGCCCTTTATGTGATGTCGCTCAGACGTCCGACTGTGGCATTTCTTTTAAAGCCCTTTATGTGATGTCGCTCAGACGTCCGACTGTGGCATTTCTTTTAAAGCCCTTTCTGCGATGTCGCTCAGACGTCCGACCGTGGCATTTCCTTTAAAAGCCCTTTATGTGGTGTCGCTAAGATGCCCGACTGTGGCATCATTTTCCTTATTTTGATTTGTTCACCTTTCGAGGCGTCGCTTCAGACACCCGATCGGTCCTTATTTATGTTCTGTGGAATTTCAGGCGGACTACCGCCGTTTTTCCTTTTTACTTACTCGTTATGCCAGTTTTATTTATTGTGCATTAAGGAATTAATCATGTTGCATCCATGCATGCATTTGTTATATCTTACGTCCGAACTGTCTTGCGAGTACTTTCAAAGTACTCACTGGCTTGTTGATTTGGCCAGATGCTGACGAAGGCGATCTCATGGATGAAGAGTTCGATAGCGAGCCCGACACTTAGAGGAGTCCCAGTCAGTCTTGTGCGACCCTGGATTTGGCCACTGTTTTATATCCGCTTCCGCTACCAAATAAATTCATCGAGCCTCTCCTCGACGCTCGATGAGATGACAGACGTAGAGTCTTGTATTTCTCTCCCCGCTGTGTTTTTTCCACCACCAGCCTATCCTTGAGTCAGTAGTATGTCTCCACACCACTGTGTTCTGTCCGCCATTATGTATGATTATTGGCGTGCTTGTAATAATTTGGTTGAGCAACCGTAGTTCAACCCTGTAATATATTTTATGCTACTGGCTTATTGTATCAGGAATTTGTCTGCCAGTGTGGAGGATTTCTCTCATACTGGACTTAAAAGATTGGCTTTTCAATAAATATTTTTATTGGAAAACCGGTCGTGACAAGCTTGGTACCAGAGCCAGGCTGACTGTAGGAAGCCACTAGGTGCGATCGCTAATTGGTTATTAGCCTGATAGAGCTAATTTATATTTTTGCAATGGTAGTCATTTTCTGTCAGTCAGCATAAATTTATGGTCTGACCCTGCAGAATTTTGCTTACTTTTGTAGATGGCCGACGTCAGCTGCGAGTCTCAGACCTTCGCCAACGTACCCGATGGGTTCGTCAAGCTTCTTTGTCAATCGGTACGTTACTTGCCCGAGACTCGATCGTCGGTATCCCAATACCTTGTTCAGTCTCGTTACCGGCAAGTCACTTTACTCGTACCGTAATGCATGATCCCGTGGCCAACACCTTGGTCACCTTGAGCTCATTATGATGATGCATTACCGAGTGGGCCCAGAGATACCTCTCCGTCATACAGAGTGACAAATCCCAGTCTCGATCTGTGTCAACCCAATAGACACTTTCGGAGATACCTGTAGTGCACCTTTATAGTCACCCAGTTACGTTGTGACGTTTGATACACCCAAAGCATTCCTATGGTATCCAGGAGTTACACGATCTCATGGTCGAAGGAAAAGATACTTGACATTGGCAAAGCTCTAGCAAATGAACTACACGATCTTTGTGCTATGCTTAGGATTGGGTCTTGTCCATCACATCATTCTCCTAATGATGTGATCCCTTTATCAACGACATCCAATGTCCATAGCCAGGAAACCATGACTATCTGTTGATCACAACGAGCTAGTCAACTAGAGGCTCACTAGGGACATATTGTGGTCTATGTATTCACACGTGTATTACGATTTCCGGATAATACAGTTACATCATGAATAAAAGACAATTATCATGAACAATGAAATATAATAATACTTTTATTATTGCCTCTAGGGCATATTTCCAACAACTTTTTGTTATTTGGTTGCAGGGTTGTGTGTGAGAGACCATCTTCATCCTATGCCTCCCACGGATTGATAAACCTTAGGTCATCCACTTGAGGGAAATTTTCTACTGTCCTATAAACCTGTGCACTTGCAGGCCCAACAACGTCTACAAGAAGAAGGTTGTGTACTAGACATCAGGAATATAAAAGGGGAAAACCATAAGCACTGGGAGTATAGTGTTGAGTGTGTCATGGCGGATCTGAAGGTGCAAATCGGACAATGGCAACTTCGCAACCAAGACAAGAAATCAGAGTAAAGCAGTGGCGATCTATTTTCTTGCTGCGAGAAATAAGTTGAGCAGATTCGAAATAGTACCGCCTCTGGTGCGGCGTCGTGTATGCATCTGCTGAGAATTTGACGGTGTTGCAGTAGCGATGGCTGTCAACAGCGTGGAAGCAGATCTCGAAGGGTAGACGGCAGTGGCAGGGCGCGTTGGACGAGACGGTCGTAGGAGCGGCACTGGCAAGGTGGACGACGGCGGGGATGAAGCGAGAGGATGGGATGCAAGGATCCTGGTCCGAAGGCGTGGATGAGAGAGTTCGATCTCTTGTAATGGACGGCGGCGTCGGGGTATCAGCTCCGGCATGGTGGAGGAGGACAGCGGTGGATGGGGTGGCGGACAGAGGAGGCTGGGGTGGAGAGGGTATTTTGGCGCCCATGGAGTACGAATGGGGAAAAGGGAGGTAGAGAGGAAGGGGGGAACCATGTATTCATGGCGCACTTGTCTCAAATGCATGGAAATTTACAAACTTAGCCCCCATTTCAAATTTCCTACATCGCAGCAATATTAGTCGGTAGGGGATAGGCTATTAATCTCACATACACCGAATATTTGCCGACGAGAGATTGTTTTTGGGGCCCACCGTGTATGAACCGGGGAGGGAGTCGATTTCGGTCAAGGACACACTGTGTTTTGGTGCCCACCGTGTATGAATCTGGGTGAGAGGCGCTTATGTCACGTTTGGGTGAAATCACAAACCTACCCCTATCGAAACCTATAGAAATCCACCAGATAGGCTTTGCGTGGCAAGGATAGGCAGTAGTAATTTCCATCTCACAGATCTTGGTTTCGGGCGGTTACTGCGACTTTCGCCGCTTCGTTCAAATTTTCTAGAGTGCACGTGTACCGTGCCAACTGAATTCGAATCCCGTTTGTATTCTATTCTTTCGAGCGAGATCCATTTTTTGATTGGAATTAAATTCTATATACATCTTTTTTTATATATAGTTTCAAAAGCACAACAAAGAATTCTACTCCTTTATATGTATAATATGATTTACAAATACAATGATCTCAAAATCATAAGGTTGAATTCAAAAAATTTAAACCAAATTATGTTCTACTAAAATGTATGGATCAGTAATATCTACATATTAAATAACATAGATGCGCGTGAATTCATATGAGTATGCATGTTTGATAGATCAATTTTGGTTCGAGTATGGATTACATGTATCATCATCTCGAATTCAAATATTTGAATCCCTTCTATGTTCACTCCTTTCATGCCCATCTCTCTCGCATGCATGCTCCTTCATGTAGCTATGACTCCCTTTTCTCCAGCTCACCCGCACGCTCACTTCATGTTTCCCCTATACTCGCAAACATGGTCTCTCGACGTCTCCCTTGAGAAGTTTCACACTCTCCCTATCATTATACATTACACGGTTTTCATTATCTCTCACGTTCCACTGTTCTCTGGTATCACTTGGTACCTAATCTTTCTTTTTCACCGCCACACACACAGTCTCCACTCGTCTTTCACTTTGTCTTTCTCTCTATGGGATTCTCTCACACACCCTATATGTCTCTAGATATGACTCATACCACTACAATTACTCTCTCTCTCTCTCTCTCTCTCTCCCGTAGACACAACATTTGTTGCGGTCTCCTTTTCGTCTCCCTCCCAGACTGACATTATTCATTTGTTTTCTGATCAGACAAACTCCCCCCTCTCTCTCTCACTCACACACACAACTCCTGCTTCCACTCCCCTTCCCGACTACCATCTCTCTCTCTCACACACACAAAACTCTCGCTTTCGCACCCCCGACTCGTATTTCTCTCACAAACATTTATCGACTAGCCTCTAGATAGGTTTATACACCCACACACTCGTGCTTCCACTATCGCATACATGTCTCTCTCCCGCTCCTTGTATCTATGTAGATTTTTCTTCCCTTCTTGAGACACGCCCTCTTCATCGTACACACACACACACACTATCACCTCATTTTAAGCTGATACCTCTCGCACACACACTCTTTGTGTCTTTGTCACACATGCACTCCGTCCTCCTCCTCTCTCCCTCTCTCTCACACACACATGGGCTTTTTGCAACAACTAGCAAGATGCCCATGCGTTGCACGGAACATCAAGATGCATTTGTATGAGTAGTTTATCTTGTGGGGAAAAATGATGAACGAGGGAAGGCCTTATTTGCAAATGTGCAGAGGGGTGTGGGTATGTTTTTGCAAAATTGTCATAGTTACCTTCCAATCCGTCAGATATAGATTGGACGGCCTATATTGCAGGATGGCAGGCACACAATCATCACCGACTATGCTTTTTATAAGAGTAGGGATAAAAAACAGAGTTGGTGATGATGGTGGGCTTGCCATCCTGCAATGTAGGCCGTCCGATTTATATCTGATGGATAGGAAGGAAAATATGGCAATTTACCCGCACTCCTCACCACAATTGCAGATAAGGCCTTCCCTCGTTCATCCTTTTCTCCCACAAGATCTTGATGTTCCGTGCAACGCACGGGCATCTTGCTAGTAAGAGTAGAAATTAGACATATATCACTTCTCGAATCTTGAAACTAATAACATTCCTCCCGTATCTCATCAAAGCCGCCAAAGGAATATATTTTGAGTGAAACATAACATATTTTTAGTGATAAACGTATTTGAAAACTAGAATTGTTTTTCTATCAAATCGGTGAATATGTATTAATCTACTTTGATCGTGTGGCAATGCATTGGCACATTTCTAGTAGTTATTATAATTTTTTGGACACCAGACAAACCGTGGAGTACATATACGAAGAGAAGAGGCGCACGCGCGCAGTCGGTCTCTCGCTGTCTCACACACATGAGTGTTACATAAAGGCAACGTTAACAAATAAACCCTAAAACCCTAGGTGCACGATTGCTGCATTCGCGGGTACCGAGTACGTGGTGGAGCACCTTTGTAGGAATAGTCAGCTCACATGATAATTTGATTAATAGGAGTTGATGGTCGGGACCACAAGTGAACAACTTGGAGGCGGTGGCTCGCCAGTTGCCACAGATCGATTAGCCACGTTTAAAACATCATTTTTTAGCAGGGTTAAGAGTTCCGATTTTCAATGGCGCGTTATAAGTACTAAGTAGTTTTTAGAATGATTGGTATGGAGCGAAAATGGAATTCATAGTACTATGTACCTCCTTGGCGTATGGTTGTATGGGTTTATGTTGTGAGATGTTGAACCTGGTAGTTCTAGGGCAAATACTATGGTTTAGATTTCGATGCTGGTTTTCAGTAATGAAAGTCGGAAGGGGGAAACCCTTCTTTGATTAAAAAAACTACTACCTCCATTCTGGTTTACTAGTCCCCATCATATTTTGGGTCAAAGTTTGTCCATGAATTTTACTTGTAAAATGTGAATGGAAAACGAGATTTTGTTATACCCAAATAAAAAAGGACTGGAGGGAGTGATTGCTCTGACACTCACGCGACCTCTCATAGCGCAGGCATTGAACCGCCGTGCCGACCAAGAGGGCCCCACTCGCTGCAGGCCCAGTTGAGCACGCCACCTCGCCATGTGCAACCGGCTTCAGACTGCCCCGCTTGCCTTCATTGAATCCGCGTGTGTGACGGCAACATGTCCTTCTGCGAGCCGGTCGGCATTTTAGAACACAAAAATGACCAAAATATAATTAATTTACGCATGGTCTTGACTTGTTGTGCTCGCACTGGTAGCAGGAACTAGTAGAGGTTCTTCTTTATTTATAACTCTCCTCACATTTTTTTTGGCTTTGAAGTGAATCATGGTTGTGAACATGATGTATGAATGTGCAGATATCTGTGAACATGAATTTGATGTGGAAGTTGAACTTGGAATGTCGGGCTTGCGCGTTAACTATACCATGTCCAATGCTTCGTCTGTTATTGTTTGGAAAGTAATTGCTATTATTATATGACCCGAAAAAATATATTTTGTGCCACATGAGTAGATGCACGGACATCACAACAGGCATGCTGAATGGATAAAAATTTCAACCTAGCTATTATGAAGGAAATTTTGTATTGACAACAGTTTTAGATAGCAGGAGACGCCTAGCCTGCTCTGCCTCTGCTAGCTTATTTCTGGCTTCTTCCATCTCTTCTTTGGCTTGGTTGAAGAGAGCATCTGATTGCTCTTTTCGCTTCTTCAGGAACTCAGCTACATTCTCAAGGGTTGCTGCACGCTTTCTTTCAGCCTTTACTAGAGCCACGAGGACACGAATAGCTGACGACTCCACCTGGCTTGTGTGTAATCCAGCATCATCTGGGAATTTGCACCTTGTGTCTAATCCAGCATAATTAGGGAACTGGCACCTTGTGTCTAATCCAGCCTCATTTTGGAAACATGATCTCGAGGTTGACCATACTTCCCTCCTCGCAGGAACTGCATCCTGACATGAAGTTACTTCTTTTTTAGATCAATACTCAGAGCAACCCAGATCCATTTAGTAGAAGCCAGATAAATAGAACTCGCAGAAGTGAATTAAAAAGGAAAAAAAATAAAAACAGACTACAAGGTGAGAACACCCACTTTCTACATCAAGCTAAAAACGAAAGCATTAGGACGATTAAGAATCTTCTTATTACACACCGAAGAACACGAGGCTTAAAAGAAACAGAAACTACAACATATACACATCGAAGAACATGAGGCTAAACGAAAGTAATTGGAAAGGTGTTACTTACCAAAGCTTGTTTTACGGGTTAGGTGCAGCTCCTCTTTAACTTGCCACGCTCCTTGAAGATATCCCCAATATCCCGTGTTTGGTCTTCATTGCTCCTCTGCCTGTTCGCACTCGTGGTTTTAAAATCTCAACATGGCAAGAAAAATATACTACTAGTAATACTCGCGCATCTTGTGGGCAACATTAAAGCACTCGTCTGCCATCTTAGAGCATCTCCAATAGAATCGCAATGCACGGCGCTTTAAAAAAGCATTTACAGTGCTGAGATCGAGAAGTAGAGAGACTAGAGAGTAGAGGATAGTTCTCAACATTGACAGATAAAAAATAGATAATTCAACTACTCCTCGTCGTCCGACTCCTCCTTGGTGATGTCCTCCTCCGATATCTGACTGTAGGCGTGAAGATACCGATCATCGTCGGATTCCCAGGGCGACGCTGCTCCAAGCCTCATGTTGAATTGAGCGTCCTCTTTTCTCCTACTCTTGTCCTTGCGATAGGCGGCTCGCTCCGCCCTCCTTTGTGTGTAGAACTCGCGCTCGTTGATGATGTCCTGCGGGAAGCATTGGCTCCACAGCGCCATGGCTTCCTCGTCCATCTCGCCGATGCCGAGACGGTGCTCCCGCCTCTGGTTGTCGCGACGATCCTCGTCAGTGCTAAGCCGCGGCAAAGGCACGAGCTCCTACACCCGCTCCCGCGTCCGCACGTTGGGGAAGTTCAATGTTCTATGAGGCCACCGGAGGCGCCATGCCACCGCGTAATACGTGCGGGCGGCCGAGGCACATCCCACGGAACCGGATCTCAGCGGAGAAGCCGCCGGAGGGGCGCACGCGGACATCACGGTATCCCGAAGTTTCCCGGCGACGCGGCGGCATGGTGGCGCGACGGCGGTGAGGCGGGAAAGAGCGGGGAGAGAGCGGTGGCGAGGCATAGAGCATGGAGAGAGAGGTGGCAAGGTACAGAGCGGTGGGAGGGCGTTGGATTTTACAAAGCACGCCGGACGCCGCGCGCCAAAACTAGCGCACGCCCGACAGCTTCCCCCCCCCCACGCGCGATCCTTTCCTGACGTCTCTACTATCTCTACTCTCTTCTCAACTGTTATATTTATTTTATATTCAATATTTATCTCTACTTCTCTACTGTCTACTTTTTTCTCTATACTTCTTATAAAAAAACAGAGTTGTTGATGATGGTGTGCCTACCATCCTACAATATAGGCCATCCTATTTATATCTGACAGATAGGAAGGAACAATGGAATTTTGCAAAAAGATACCCATACCCCTCTCCAGATTTGCAAATAAGGCCTTCCCTCGTTCATCCTTTTCTCCCACAAGATAAACTACTCATACAAATGCATCTTGATGCGTGCAACGCATGGGCATCTTGCTAGTTCTAAAAAACTTTCCATCATTTGCCACACTACTGGTTGCAGATGAAAAACCTACCCACGCACAGCGTGATACATGCGCGACGCACAATTACAAGCTGATATTCTGTTGGACAATGGAGGCTATAACCAATTACTTTTATGGGAACAATAGCACCCAGGAAATTTGAAGGGTAGGTATGAACAAAATTGGAACTGCACATGTACTGCTAATGATTCAATACACACATTACCAATCGAGGAGGAGAACGATGGTCGCGGCGGCCTCTGTGATTCGTGGTCGGCAACGGGAGTCAGTTCATTGTCCACGACGGTGGTGCTTCTAGGCTTGGCGTCGGCTTCCGGGAAGCAGATCCGAGACCGTGGAAGACGGTGCCTGGGAAGAGGCTCCATGTATGACAACGACGGTGGACCGGCTCCAGTGCGGAGTATGAGGTCGTCGATGAGGCAGATGAACTGCGGTGGACGAGTGTGCCGATGTAGAAGGGGAGGAGCATGAAGGCTGCGGTGCCCTGGAGAAGTCTATTTTGCGGCAGGGATAGAAAATGGGGAGTATTCAGGTGTACTACTCTGGGTGCCGGGGTGGGGTTGGCTGGGTAGTGTGAACCTGAAGTTACGAAAAACAGTCCCCTACCAAGCATCATCCGTAGGCCTATTCCGAAGGCTATGATGGTAACTTCCCACTGCTCGAATCAGGGTTGCGGGAGATTTTCCTGCCGACCTCAAAACTTTGTGACACTGAACTCCCCCGTGTGGCGTGCTGAGTGATTCGGCTAAGCAACTAGCGAGTAGTACTAGTAAACTCTGCATATTAGGTTTGACCAAAGTCAAACTTCCTAAAGTTTGACCAAGTTTATAGAACAATATAAACATTTACCATAACAAATATGTATGATGTGAAAGTACATTCAATAACGAATCTAATGGTATTTATTTGTTATTGTATATGTTCATATTCTTTGTTATAAGCTTTCTGAGAGTTTACAAAACTTGACTTTGACCAATGCTAATACGCGGACTTCAATAAAAACAGAGGGAGTACACATTTTTTTTGTTAGTTTGCAGTGAACTAATCATTTGTTGAAATTGTGAAATAAATATATTAGGCTACTGACTTCGAATGTAATGGTCTATACAATTCAATAGTTACAATCATTGTCGAATTCCAAGATGTATACAAGGTCTATAGTACTTCACAACATGCTCAAACTCACATAATCCCAGCCAAATGAGAATCTAAATGCATTTCACAGTTATTACTTTGTAGATGCAACAAAACCAACCATAACTCTACATCAGCCATTATAAAAGCAACATTTTGAACATATCCTAATGTGTGAATGAAACGTGCAGAGAGAGCTTGCGAAGATGGAGCAGATAGGGCGGGAAAGATTGTATGTATGTGGACGAGAGAGTAGGAGACAAACCTAACGAGACAGAGAGAGAGATAGAGAGAGAAAGAGAGAGGAAGAAGTTAGGTCTGTGAGAAAGATGGAGACATGTAATACACGTGAGATGCGTGTGCATCCGTATTCTGCATACGTGGAAGGAGAAGAGACAATAGGTTTGATGAGAGAGCTGGAAAAACATGGACGAGAGGGGAAGGATCTCGTGGGTTGAGGGATTGATAATTTTGTGCGGGGGAGAGAGGGATTGGTAGTTTTATGCGAGAGAGAGAGGGTGGGGGGAGGATTCAGTCAACCGTCGTCACATCATCCTGCTTCCAAATGGCCCCGCATTCGCTAGCATAGTGTGGTCACCGTATTCGATCTCCTCGATGCCCTCTTTGAAGATTGAGGTGTTGTGCATGTTGGGGTGCAAAGAAGCACAAGCGAGAGTGGTCGCCATATAACCTTGGATGGGGATGAATTGTGTGCTCGGGGCAGTGTGTGTGTGTGTGTGTGTGTGTGTGTGTGTGTGTGTGTGTGTGTGTTGTGCTGTGTGTGTGTGTGTGTGTCAGATATTGAGAGAAAACAAACCTAATTAGAGAAATGGGTGTGTATGTGATGGAAAGCTACATGCTAAAAAGAGTATTCGCGAAGAGATTGTGCGGGCCTTGAGGTGGGCCGGGGCCGGGTGTGGGTGTCAAAATGTGCGCGTTGATGCATGTGTTACATGCGATCGTGCGAGGGATGGACGAATCGAGAGAGATGGTTGTTGTGTTAAGGATGCTCCTCTATCTCTCTCTCACACAAACACACACACACACACACACAAGTAAACTAGAAGACTGTTCTCTCATGTATACACAACGTATCGGCATCTGTCTATGTCTCACTCATGCATGATCATTTGCACATTCACACCTCTCTATGTCTCTATCACACGCACACCGTCTCCACATTGCCCTTCCGCCACAACACACATATGGACACATACACACGTTCTCTCTCAGTCACACACACAAAATAAGTATTAAAAAAAACTAGGGCGCACCTAAACGTCCAAATCCAAATAAATGCGAACTGGAGCTAAATTCAAATATATGGAAATATTGTAGCGTCAAGAACTTTTCCAGGAAAAAAAAGTTGAGTAATATTCGGGGATTTTTTTCACACACACAAAAAGGTTCGGTGGATGTCCTTCGAGCGCGACACGGTGACGCATCATTCGATTGACCGCGCGGCCGCGGTTCATGCGCTTGCACAGGATTCCGTATCGTGGCTTTGGTAACTAATAAAAGTGCTGCCTAAGTCTAATGTTTACGTGTACTAGTACGGTTTTCTTTTAAGTTTGACCAACCCTATATAAAACTAAAGTAAGCTCCCATACGCGCACTCATCAATATGCCGCCGCCGCCGTTGCGCATGCCGGCGCCCGCCTGCTCCGGCCAACAATTTCTTGCCCATCATCGTCGTGTCGCCTCCATCCCTATGCCATGAAGCCGAAGGCTCGCCTACTCACGTCGTCTGCAGTCCCTCCTCGCGCTGCCGCCGCGCTGCCAAGCACGCGAGCAGCTGGTGGAGCCGTGTCTATGCACGCAGCATATGAAGAGGAGGACGAGCGCGTGCTCCAGCACGCCGGCGAGAAGGAACTAGCGTGTCATTGTCATCTCCGCCCGCGCGGAGGAGGTGTGCATGGTGGCTGTCACGGCAGAAGCCGGTCGCACGCGCGTCGAGCCCGCAAACCGGGTGTGGATGCAGAATCTACCTTCGAGACCTTGAATGCCACGTGGATCCTGCAATCTGAAGGAGCAATTTGGGTCAGTCGACTCTTGTGATCCATTTGATGCAACATGGATGGCTAGAAGGGCTTCTTCAACCTCTTCTGTCGTCTTCTTCCTTCGCTCCGTCGAACTTCTTTCACAAATCGACTGACCCAAATTATACTACTAGTATGAACGTATTAAGTACAGTAGGAACACGAAGATACGAGCAACGGTACCAACTACAAGAAGAACAATAGTAATATATAGTACTAGTACTACTGTACGTACTAAATAGTTCAAATAACAAGAAAGAAAATAAACATAGTTCTGTTGGGCCTCAGGACAACACACCCTTGAAAATAAACTAAGCAACTAGTCCGCTTGACACTGCAGTAGAACCAGCATGAGCGACGATACTGCCACCTACTCGGTGTCCGAGGCGACGTCCTCGACTTCGTCCTTGTCCCTCTTCCTCTTCCTCTTCACCAACGCTTCTTTGCTTGAACCGTACACTGGTCTCTGCTTCTTCATCCAACCCTTGTAGATATTTGAACAAAGGCATGCATCCATTGCTGCGTACAGGATGTGATCTTCATCTAATATCTTAGACTCCCATGCATGATGAAACTCGTGATGAGGTTTCTTCAGTTTAGCGTATGAAGGATCAATCATGGCTGCTTCCAGGGTCAGCATTGAAGGCTGAGAGGAGGACAGTAGGCTTGCCTTCTGGAGATCGAAGGGCTTGCCTACAATGAGACCTATCCGACGCAGGACATCCATGTTGTTCCTAAAGTCTACAGTAATGAATTTCACTCTTTCGTCCTTGAGGAAGTTCTTAAAATCCTGGCACTCAACGTCGGCATGGCATATGTGGTAGACCAAGCACACATTATGTACGCAAACCTGGATCACTCGGGCTTCTTCCTCTCAGCCTCCTTTAGTATCTTCTCTCTTTCCAAGACTATGGTGTACTCAACATCTAGCCCAGCGACCAACTCATCCGCTGAATTGTTGAACATGTGTAGGAAGCGAGCAAGGCATGCTTTCACCGTCGCAGATCCACATGTGTAGATGATGATGAACTCATCGCCGAAGATGGCTCTAACTTGGTACTAATCGGCAACCATGGAGATTTGGGAGGCCATGGATTTTGGAGGAGGGTTAGGAGAAGTTGAACTGTTGTACCCCGCAAAAAAAGTTGAACTGGTGTAATGTGAAAGGACAGGACGACTAGGAGTGAACTGTTGTAAGGTAGAAGACAGGGACGAGTAGGGTGTGCGAACGGCGTGGGGTTGCTGGCTTGCCCGGTGGATAAACGGCTGCAAGCCCTCAAAGAGTTCTCAAGAACTATGCAAGACCCACTAGATGTCATGTCTACTAGACCCATATCGTAGGCCTGATGGTATAGCTTCTACCTGTCCGCACGCCATGCAGGCGCGTGGATGTAACTTCACTTAATTCTGTCAACCGTCGTGCCTCCCTTGACCTTCGCCTCCCTCACGCGGTTGAGCCCTTTGAGACTTCGACCGGCTGTAAATGAGCAATTTTTTTGCCTACTCCGCATGCATGATACTCCCTCTGGTCCTTTCTACTTCCTTCAACCGTTTGCAAAGTGTTTGACCAAATTTATACGAAAAATATCAATATCTACAATACTGATTATAATGAGTATAAGAACTAGGTTTTATAATGAGTATAAAAATATTGATTTGACATTGTGAATGTTGTTACATTTTTCTATAAGTTTGGTCAAAGTAGAGGTATATTGACTTCAGACAAAACTTAAATGCACAATGCAGACTAGTTCCTCCGTCCAGGTTTGTGCCATGTCCTATCTTGTCATCACAACAAGGTTAGCTATTAGAGTACTACTACCTCCCTTCTAGTTTAAAGGGCTCGATTCAAAATTTTCACCTACTCTTAGCAAGATAGAGGCGGTGGAATAGTTTTTGTAGTCTGCAAAAGTACTCAACTAATGCTGTCGTTCTTCACAAAAAAATGAGTTTACCAATGCATGCATGAACACTAGTTACTCTAACCCCCCTCTCTTCTTTAATTCCTTGCCACATCAGCATGTTTGCTATTCCCGTGTGCATGATACCAGCTAAGATACCACCATTATGGCCAGCCTTAATCATCACATGCAATAATTTAGTGCACCTTGAAATATGAACATGTGTGGGGCGTGTATGTTTCTAATGACTTGAGACTATAGCTAGCCCAGCATGCAAGATGACTTATTATGCACCGTTCCCCATACCTGTAGGAAGCCCGTTCGTTTCCAAATCTTTTCCTCTCCATGTGTGGAATCAATATGCCTGCCAGACTCTCCTTCTCCCTCCGGCGGTCCCACCACTCCACCCCGTGTGGAAAAAATCTGCATGCATGACTCTCCTCCCCCCACGCTCGTCCAATCCGTTGTGACCAGCAATATTTCCACCCCTTCCCTCCCCCGTAATTTACCCCAACAAATATGCCCACGTAGTTGTTACGTTAATGACGCAACATATCTTCCGGGATGCTGCTTCAATTACTTAACTGCAGGTGCATTGGATCACTAACATATGGGCCCAACAGGGATCTGGCCCACATGTCAGTGACGCAACTGGACCTACAGTTAAGTTAGTGCAGCTCAGTCCATATCTTATGTAGGTGTGCCATTGCTCACTATAAATACTGCGCCTCCCACAGCATTCGGAAGAACGCTCAGGTTCATCGCTATCTCCTCCCCCTCCCTCTGATGTCGACCACCATGGCATCGCCCCTCCCAAGCCCTAGGCGCCCCTCGCTGCACCGCCCGGATGGTCACGCGTCGCCGTTCCGTTCCTTGCCGCCACTAGTCGAGGTGGACGCGTCGGTGTTCCCAATATCGCCAGCACGCGTGTCGGAGGACGTGTCGGCTCCCTGCTACGAGGAGAACGCCGCACCGCCCGCCGAGCCCCCCCCAGCCTTGAGGAGCTTTGGAAAGAAATGGATGTCACCATGTGGGAGGCTTTGACACCGACAGAGCACGCCAAAATAGAGGCAGAGAAGAAGGCCGAGGAAGAGAAGCGCGGCGCGGGGCAAGCTGCCTGGCAGGTCTATGTCACATCTGAGAGAGTCACGCAATTGGCTCTTTGGCATAAGGCTCATGCAAGGGCCGTGAGGGTGGCGGAGGACGCCCGTGCCAAATCCCTGAGTGTAGTCGGGCCCAAGCGCCTCATCTACGCTTGGCGGTACATGGACCGGGTGCACGCTTCCAGCAAGGAGGAGTACCTGCTGGCGTCGGATCGCCACACCAGTGAGATCGCGCTCGCTAGCCGGCAAGCCGCCAATCAGCACCTCGTAAGTTGCGAGGCTGAGGAAGAGGCGTTGTGTCGGCGCGCTGGGAAACGGTCGCGCACCAGGGCACTCGTGGCACGCCGCAAGCGCTCCTGCGAGCGCCGTGGCTTTTAGTAGGAGTATAATTTAGTTTCGTAAGGTGATCTCATTAGTTTTGGGATGCAAATGATAAATCTCGAATGTTCCGGAATTATTAGCGTCCTTAATTAAGTATGTAAGAGGGAAAGTTTGGAAACCTTGTGTATCCGTATGCATTTTGTAAGTAGGTGCATATAGCACAATCTTTACTACTATATACTATCGCACTACACGTCTCTCTCTATATATGCTTGCAGACTGTGCTACTCCCACTGTCCAGGTGAATAAGTCATCTTTGGTTGTGCACCGTGACCAAGAAGGAGGGAAGACTTTATACACCTAGACGGAGGGAGTACTACTATAACTTATGTACGTGCAGATGCACATTTTAACATTATGATGCGGTTTTTGTAAAAGTAGAAAAACAGGATATACCCCGCAGTATGACCCGGCCGGAAGTATGAACCGGCCGGGCTTGGAGTTCTCATTGGTAACCCGCTGGAGGACTGGCGACTCACGAGTCTGGCGGCTCACTGGTCTGACGACTCACGAGCCTGGCGACTCACGGATGGCCCTAATGGCGGGTCAGATAGAAGACTAGGCCCAAGGCCCAGAAGGCCGGCTCATGTTATGGTGGGCCGATTTATGAGGAAAGGCATCAGGAGTTTTCCCTTAAGGGGGCAGACTAGGATTCCACTTGTAATAGACTAGTCCTAATCCTAATAGGACTCCACATGTAACCCGCCCCTTCAACTTATATAAGGTGGGGCAGGGCACCCCAAGAGGAAGAAGCAAGAAACAATCTCTAGGGATAGATACAAAGAGCTGGCTTACCGGCGACTCCATGATGAGCATAATGAGACCTAGCCACAAACAACATGTAGGGCTATTACCGGATGATGTTTCCCGGGGCCCAAAGCTGTCTACACCCTTGTCTTGTGTTGCGTCTCTCGATTCCGCTCAACACCTCTCAAGCTACTACATAGATGCGTTGGCCTCACGACTAAGTCCTCACACTAGGACATCTGTCGTGACAATTCCATGACAGTTGGCGCCCACCGTGGGGCCTGCGCACGGTGGTGTTGAGTTCTTGGAGGGATTTCTTCAGGGATCGAGAAGCTCGTGATGTGCCGGATGAAAAAGAGCCCGCGTAGAAGATAACATCATCGACGATCAGTCAAAGTGAGATATACAAGATTTTAGATCAAGAAAAAAATTAGGGCTGCGTTTATACGCCAACACACGCGACCAAGATGCGTATCTGCTGAAGGAAAATACAAGTCATCGGTTCAATCCGATTTGCGGCGAAACTGAGTTCAAGTAAAAGGAACCGATGGCTAGACCCCGGTCTGATCATCGTATCAATGAAAGACAGACGTTACGGAAAGAATAGCCAAACAAAGTCAATGGGATCTGTCCATGTACAGAACTGTGGGATCGAGAAGCCAACCACAAGGGAATTGTTTAGCTTGGCACGGATTTCGAGAAAAGTTCATTATATCTACCATATGAAGCTACTAGTACAATACAGATCGGATTTTTTTCAGCTTACTATATTGAGCAAATCAACAGGTTATTCCGATTCACGCAGTCGGACGATCATCAATGGGAAGTCGGATCGGTCTTTTTGGTGTGTCATGGTAGGAAACTGAGATATCTCACAAGTTTTTTGTTTGGTTTGTTGCGCTCGCCGATGCAGCTTGAGCCAGCGTCATCTCCGCTGGCCTCGATCGAGCCGCCACCTCGCACTGATTCAGCTGCTGCCTTGGGCCTTGGGCCGGGCCGCTCCTGTGGCTGCTACTAAACTGACTCGGTTCCCGCCATGGGTCACGAGTATCATCGTCCGTTGCTGCCTCGAGCCGGCCCGCCTTTGCCACTACGGCCTCCTCATGCTGCGGCCAAACAGCAAGTGTGGCCTCCCTTCTTCGTTGGTGTGAAAAGCCATGCTCTGTCTATTTTAACGCAAGAGAAGGAGGAAGTCGACTTTCCAAGCTGGTCAATAGAGACGAAAAATAAAAATAAAAAATTCGGCAGGTCTTCGGGTGCATAAGAATCAACGGAGTTAGCACGTGTTGGTAGCAAGTCGCCAGGAAGTCGCCAGGAGAATAGATGAAATCACAACTCTTGCAACTCACAAGCCGGGGGCAATCTGCAGTGATGGATCAAATAGTGCTAAGCACTCCTGATTATATAAAGAACCTTTGGTACATCATCTCTTGAGGAACGAAGACTACATCCAACAATATGCCAGTATCCGTGATCATCCGACAAAAAAAATTCCATCTGATATCCATTTAAGTACTATTTTATTAGCACATACTGTTTTTGTCAAAAAAAAAGTACTCTGCTTTGTGATATTTTCTATGCAGGAAAATTATTCACTGCAAGAATGATCATTATGTAATGGATATAAAGCTCGCGTCAATATTATCAAGCGCCAGCATCCAACCATGCTGCATTATTCAACAGATATGTGGGCGAACCACCGCCCTTGTGGCTCAGTCTACAACAACAACACCGCGGTCGGCTCACCTGTCTGCGCCAGTTTACAACACCACAGACAACTCACCCGTCCACCCCCGCGGCCAACTCTCCCGCCCGCGCCGGCTTACAATGCCGCGGCCGATTCATCTCTCACGGCCTGCTCTACATCAACACATCGGGCCGCACCTGTTTGCATGAGCTGTTTATTAAGGATGAGCAAGTCACTGCTTGGGTAGCCCGGTTTTCTTCCAACAAATTGGAGGCAAAATTATCATGTATTATCAGCCGCCGTCTGCACTGGATGGCTCAATGGGCATGCGCACAAGTCACCGACACTACAGTTTGGTTAACTTCGAACAGCCAGTTGGAAGGAACCATTGGCCGAGTTGCTGACATGGCTCATACGGGATCATTTATAACCCGCCTCAGTCATTTCAACATTATATGGATTCACATCGCGCTATCAACGCCAATGATATAAACCTTCCGCTATGGTCAAATATGGAGAATCTCAAGCCAACTCCTCGAGTCGTCTTGAGACTCGGGGGCTACAATGGCATGACTCGATAGAATTGGCCAGTTTCAATGCATTCAAGAACTCCGGGTGAGGGAGTCCTGGACTAGGGGGTGTCCGGATAGCCGAACTATCACCGTCGGCCGGAATCCTGGACTATGAAGATACAAGATTGAAGACTTCGTCCTGTGTCCGGATGGGACTTTCCTTGGTGTGGAAGGCAAGCTTGGCGATACGGATATGTAGATCTCCTACCATTGTAACCGACTCTGTGTAACCCTAGCCCTCTTCGATGTCTATATAAACCGGAGGGTTTAGTCCGTAGGACGAACAATAGTCATACCATAGGCTAGCTTCTAGGGTTTAGCCTCCTTGATCTCGTGGTAGATCTACTCTTGTACTACCCATATCATCAATATTAATCAAGCAGGAGTAGGGTTTTACCTCCACTGAGAGGGCCCGAACCTGGGTAAAAACATCGTGTCCCTTGTCTCCTGTTACCATCCGCCTAGACGCACAGCTTGGGACCCCCTACCCGAGATCCGCCGGTTTTGACACCGACATTGGTGCTTTCATTGAGAGTTCCTCTGTGCCGTCGCAATCAGGAAGGATGCCTCGTCCCGTCTTTAAAGACGGCACCATCGCCAAAGGAGCTCTAGCCATCGGCCAAACTATCTGGCTAGGCGGTTTTCTTATGACTGCCTGTTCGGCCGCCACGCCGACGATGACCTCTCGGGTCATCAAAAGCGATCTCCACATCAACTCGGAATTCACCGAGCAGCTAGATCCGATGGAGCTCTCCTCCGTAAATGAGCTTTTGGATCGCATCGCCGCCCTGGGAGTCGCTACAGACTACGATCAGATTGGGCCTAAAACCGATCTGAGAGAGATCAACTCTCCCCAGGCTACCCACCACGTTGTTGTGGTGGAGGAACAGCATGGCGACTCTTCTTCTACATTAAGGACAAGCTATGTCCAAATTCCCGACCCCTCCATGCCGGATTCCCGCGGAGGAATGGACGTTGATCAAACCCTGAACCTAAAGTCAGGCAGCGGGCCGGATTCGTTGGACAACATCCAACAAACCAAACTTCCAAGTTCGGAAACTTTCCGGCCCCTGAGTCTTAGATTGGACGGGGTTCCGAATTTAATTCCACCCGCCCACCCAAACACAAGCAATCTATCCCGAATCCGGCAAGGCCCGCTGAAACAGTACATCATTACTGGGCCAGATTCCTCCTCGTTATGGACATGATAAAGGACTGCCGTGAGGAAAGCGCAATCTCAATTTTCTGCAATAATTGCATGGACAAGGGAATCATGAACGCCATAAGTCGTCGCAAAATTACACGCTTCGCCGACCTGGCGTCCATAGTACAGAAGTATTGTGCGATGGAGAGCGCCTGGAAAACCGAAACCAAATTTTGGGACAATCCGGCTCCGAACACAACCCTAGTCCGAAATAAAAGGGTGCATCATATTCAGGTACCTGGGTTAAAAACCAAAAAGCAAAAAACCCCTAAAGGGCACGGAACCGTACTGGAGGGATGTCTCAACGGACCTTGCAAAATTCATAGCATAGAGGGCGCCACTCCAACGCATAGCCTTCGAGCATGTTGGATACTATGGCAGGTGGCCAAAAGTGGCGAAGAGCTTCTAGCCCCAGAGAACCAGCCCAGCAGTACCAGTACGGTATTAACAGTCTTCGAGACTTTCGCATCAAACAATATGCAAAAACGAACACTCCGCAGCCTTGCCGAAGTCTACCAAATAGCAACAATAAATCCGTGGAGTGACATGGCTATTACCTTTAATGCCAGTGACGAACCTAAATTCCGAACAGCCCGAGCACCAGCCGCATTGGTCCTCAGTCCAATAGTGGATGGCTTTCGCCTTACTAAGGTACTCATGGATGGCGGCAGTGGATTAAACCTCATGTACGAGGAAACCCTTCGAAAAATGGAAGTAGACTGGAGCCGCATTGGGCGAAGCAACACAACCTTCAGAGGAATAATCCCTAGTCGGGAAGCATGCTGCATAGGAAAAATCACACTAGATGTGGTATTCGGCTCGCCAGACAACTACAGGTCCGAGGAGATCACGTTCCATGTGGCCCCGTTCAGCAGCGGATATCACGCTTTATTAGGACGAGAGGCATTCACAATTTTTCAAGCTATACCCCATTACGGGTACATGAAGCTCAAAATGCCCGGGCCCAACGGAATCATCACCCTTGCTAGTGATCCGGACGTAGCACTCCGCGCCGAAAATAAGACAGCCGCACAAGCCCTTGAGGCACTATCTGAAGCCCTAGCAGCCGAGGAACTCACAGCGCTGCGCTGCACGGTGAATAGGGACGACGTGATACTTGACAAAAGAGCCAAGTCCACCTCTTTTAAGTCAGCGGACGAAATAGTCAAATTCCAAGTCCATCCAACGGTCCCTACAAAAACGGCCTCCATTGGGGCACAATTAAACCCTGATGTAGACGCCGCACTACGAGAATTCCTACGGGAAAATTGGGATACTTTTGCCTGGCACCCCTCAGACATGCCAGGAATCCCACGCCAGTTGGCAGAGCACAGCCTAAATATCCTAAAAGGATTCAAGCCAGTCAAACAGGCTTTTCGGCGATTTTCCGAACCCAAAAGACAGGCAATGGGAGAGGAGCTAGCCAAGCTATTAGAAGCCAGATTAATCAGAGACATAAAACATCCGTACTGGCTAGCAAACCTGGTAATGGTACCAAAGAAGGACAAATCCTGGCGCCTGTGTGTCGATTTCAAGGACCTTAACAAGGCTTGCCCAAAGGATCCTTTCCCCCTTCCCCGCATCGATCAAATTATCGACGCTACCGCAGGACACGATTCATTTGCTTCCTCGACGCATACTCCGGCTACCATCAAATCAAGATGGCAGAGCCACACCAAGACGCAACAGCATTCATTACTCCATACGGACCATTCTGCTTCAACACAATGCCCTTCAGGCTCAAAAACGCCGGCGCAACATACCAGCGCATGATTCAGACATGTCTGGCAAACCAGATCGGCAAAACAGTGGAGGCATACGTAGATGATGTGGTCATCAAATCCAAACACGTCGAAACTCTAGTGGACGACTTGAGGCTCACATTCGACAATCTCCGAGCATATGACATTAAGCTCAACTCGGAAAAATGCATCTTCAGCGTGCCAGCCAGAAAGCTCTTGGGCTTCATTGTATCCGGTAGAGGAATGGAAGCAAACCCAGCCAAGATCCGAGATCTGTCACAATTGGATATCCCAAAAGACCTCGAGCAAATAAAAAAATTGACTGGATGCGTGGTGGCTCTAAGCCGCTTCATCTCCCGCTTAGGAGAAAAGGCATTACGCCTCTATCGCCTCCTCCGGCGCACCGAACACTTCGAGTGGACGGATGCTGCCACGGCCGGACTCGAAGAAATAAAGGCCATATTGGCAACAAATCCGGTCTTGGCCGCGCCCAACGTGGGCGAAACAATGCTATTATATATCGCGGCAACACATCAAGTTGTAAGCGCGGTGCTCGTCGTTGAGCGAGAAACGGACAGACATAAGTTCCGTCTTCAAAAACCAGTGTACTACGTATGCACTGTCCTAACTCCATGCAAATCCCGGTATCCACATTATCAAAAGATAGCGTACGCAGTGTTCATGGCATCCCGGAAGCTCCGACACTACTTTCAAGAGTGTTCGATAACAGTAGCCTCCGAAGTACCTCTCAATGACATTACAATCAACCACGACGCGACCGGCAGGATTGCAAAATGGGCCATCGAGCTCCTACCATTCGACATAACCTATAAACCACGGCGAGCTATCAAGTCGCAAGTTTTGGCCGACTTCATCGCCGAATGGACTGAAGCCGAACTCCCTAAAGAGGACGGTGCATATTCTAACTGGATCATGCACTTCAACGGCTCCAAAATGTTGGTCGGCCTGGGGGCTGGCGTCGTCCTAACGTCCCCAACCAGGGACACAGTCCAATACGTACTTCAGATAATGTACACGGACTCCAACAACGTAGCCGAATACGAGGCCCTTCTACATGGCCTCCGGATGGCGGTCTCCATGGGCATTAAACGCCTAGAGGTGCGAGGGGATTCGAACCTCGCGATATCCCAAATAAATGGAGACTTCGATGCCAAGGATCCGAAAATGGCAGCGTACCGTAACGCTGTTTTGAAAATGTCAGCTCGGTTTGAAGGGCTCGAATTTCACCATATAGTCCGGGATAATAATCAAGCGGCGGACGTATTGGCACGCATCAGTGCAAAGCGCGATGCCGTCCCCCCCAACATTTTCCTGGAACGGCTTTTCAAGCCATCCGTACTATGGGAAGGGGAGTCCGGAAATAACAATCCGGACCCAACCGCACTGCCCGACACCGCACATTCTGACACAATCGGTGGTTCTGCCAATGAAACAACACCTTCAGCCCACGAAATAATGGCAGTCATTGCCCCGTGGACCAAGCCATTCCTAGCTTACTTAACTAGGCAGGAACTTCCCGAGGACCAAAACGAGGCCTGCTGCATAGTACAACGATCTAAAGCCTATAAGGTACATGAGGGAGAGCTTTATAAGAAAAGCACAACCGGAGTCCTTCAAAGGTGCATCTCCAAAGAGGAAGGGCGAAATCTTCTGGCTAAAATTCATGCCGGACTCGGTGGGCACCACGCCGCAGCCCAGGCCCTTGTAAGCAAGGCCTTCCGTATAGGATTTCATTGGCCAACGGCCCGGACAGACGCTCAGGATTTAGTCCAACGATGCGTCGGTTGCCAGCTCTTTGCTAATCAAAGCCACATGCCACCCACCGCCCTGAAAACCATACCCATCACCTGGCCGTTCGTGGTCTGGGGGCTTGACATGGTTGGACCCCTTAAAGGGGGAACCCACAAGCAAAAATACCTATTGGTCATGGTGGATAAATTCACCAAATGGATAGAGGCCAAGCCAGTTAAGACAGCCGAATCCGGAGCCGTGATAGACTTCATATCAGGGGTAGTACACCGTTACGGTGTCCCCCACAGCATCATCACTGATAACGGCACAAACTTCACAGCCGACGAGGTTAAACTCTGGTGCAGAAACATGGGCATGAAGCTCGACTACGCTTCAGTCTATCACCCTCAAACTAACGGTCAAGTCGAGCGAGCAAATTGTCTAATCATGAGCGGCATTAAACCCAGACTAGTGCGGTCCCTCAAGGAATCTAACACGCACTGGGTAGAGGAGCTCGACTCCGTACTCTGGGGGTTGCGGACCACGCCGAATCGCACTACTGGATTCACACCATTTTTCATGGTGTACGGCGCAGAGGCAGTCTTGCCCTGCGACATAATTCATGACTCACCTCGCGTGCGTATGTATGGAAAAAGAGAAGCCGAGCTGGATCGGCAGGATAGTTTGGACGCCTTAGAGGAGGAGCGCGACGTGGCAAAAGCTCTTTCCGCATTCTATCAACAGCAGGCTCAAAGATATCAAAGCAGAGAAGTACGAGCCAAAACTTACAATGTTGGCGAACTAGTTCTACGCCTGCCGGACAAGAAAAAGGACAAACTCAAGCCCAAATGGGAAGGTCCCTTCATCATCGACCAAGTCCTGACCGGCGGAGCATAACGTCTGTGAAACGCATCGGACAACCGACTCGAGCCGAACCCATGGCACGCAGCCCGTCTCCAAAGATTTTACGCCTAGCGCCGGACTCTGAGTTCGTCTCCTTCCTCCGTCCACATTTTATACTTTAGCTGTCTTTTGTTTCTCTCTTTCTCCCTCCTTTTTTTTCTTCCTAAAGCCTTTGGAGGCTGATCTGCGCATTGTTCACACACACTTGACATGCTGCTCGCACTCATTATACCTGGGGGCTTCTTTAACAGAAGCTTATTTATACGGGCTTCATGCCCAACACATGTGTCGCACTTCCGCATGTACCTTTTATTCACCATTATATGCATCGATATGACTTCAGTTTTGGCCAAGCTGGGTTGCCTGGCTCCTGTGCTTACCCCTATGTTCCCGATTGTTCGGCTAGGAGGTAAAGGGAGCACCTCTACGATTGTTACTGCCGGGTCAGCCTGATGTGTACCTCAGACTGGGTGAAGTCGAAAGCTAGCGTTCTTAAGGGAATATTCGGTCGGTGAACTAAAAGACAATTTCTTACCTATTTATTTATCTGCCCCCAGATGCTTTCCTGCTTTTTTCGCAGTCCGGACATGCACTTTAGGGCATGCCTCCCAGGGAAAGGAACCCCTAACGGAACTATTCTCCCTGGAAGATGTTTCTTACTAACCATGTAATATAACATAACTAGTTGGGCACTTGTCTGCTAAAGCACTAATGACCCCTATGCCTGGTCTCCACGCATGCCCCGGTTTTTTTATAACCGCGAGGGTATTCGGACACACTCCGGACTGTCGGGTCCCGAGGTTGAAGCGAAAAGGTCCGCAATGACAAATGATCTACAATCCGGCTAGAAGGCGTTTTACATGTCATTTTAAATTACATAGTCAAACTGACTGATTGTATTCCTTTTCAATACCATCTAATAGGCTGTCTAGTTTATAGTCCCGCTGGGAATACTTTGCGGCCACCTCTACTTGGCCGTACATTAAGCTCACAGGGATCTCCTTCCCATTGGGCCCCACAGGTCCGACCTCAGCCATGTGGTTTGGATCGGCCTTCATGTACCTCATCTTCACCATGGCCCAGGCCTCCCTGGCGCCTTGACGGAAGGCCGATATCTTCCACAGACGGAAGCGCCGCCGTGCTCCCTGAAGCTTCTCCACAAGCCCTCCAAGACCCTCGGGTAGGGAGACAGACGGCCATAAGGCCTGGGCAACGCCGCTCATCACCTGTCGAACTCGTTCGTGCAGTTGCAACAACTCGGGAAGTTGGTCACCCGTTGAACCAGGCATTTCCTCTGCAGGACGGCCTGTGAGCATACCTACAGACATATTCTGGTTAATCGACTTCCTCGCCAAACTCTTGTTTTCAAAAGTTCGTTCAAGCACTTACTATAAATGCTACGACGAAGCCGCAGATTCTCCTTCACGGAGTAAGACAGCTGGACCCGAACATCTTTTAGTTCCTCGACCAGCTGAGTGTTGGCATCTTGGAGGTTATTTTTCTCCTGCCGCACCCTTGTCAGCACCTTCTCGCCGGCCTTTAGCTGGCGAAGTAGCTGCTGCCTGTACGGATCTAGTCCGGCACCATCTGTAATTTTATTGTCAGACCCATGCACACGCCGCACTTCACAAACTACTTCTCTTTCGAAAGTATATATTACCGAAGGGGGTCTCTGTGGCTCCTCCCGTGGCAGCCAGTGCGGCTTCAAGTTGGGCCTTGCACTCTTGAAGCTCCTGGGACAGGTGGGTATTCTTCTCCGTAAGATCCTGCATAACAAATGATCCTTAAATTAGTTATTCTAACCATTTTATGTCTCGGGGGCTACTGGCATATACAACTGTCAAAATTCCTCACCCCTATGTCTTTCACATACTGCCCTGTGGCTCTGGCTAGACCATCTCGAGCGGCACGGAGTTGTGCATCTCCCGAATCAAAGGCATTTAACGCCTCTGGGGAAAAGCATGCGTCACAAAGCACTGTCCGACGGCGCCTGTGATTCATGGTGCTCTCCACTTCAGATCTGGAGGCGGACAACCGGTCGGCGTCCTTCGTTGAAGGAGCACCCGATGCGCGCCTTGCGTTCGCCTCCCCCTCCGGACCTGGCATTGGAGCCTGGCTGACAGAGGCTTGATTGGCAATCTCCCCAGACACAGTCCGGCGAGCGCTCTTTCTCCTGAAAAGAAAAACCTCGAGCGTTAATATGCCTTCCAGGAATCTTTCCTGGAAACATAGTGGCACGTCATACCGTTGCGGCGACGTTTCGATCCGCGTCGCACTTCTTTTCCGCCTGCTGGGCCGAGCTGCCCCTTGTTGGCCAGCCGCTGCGGGCTCGGTTTCCCGCCTCGAAGGCACCTCCTGTGGAACACCATTGGTACGATGGTCAGATAAGCATGGATGAGTAATGGGGTCAGGACTCCGGTCACAGTTACCTGGGAAGCCGGAGATATTCCGGGGTATTCGGTCGTAATGGCGACCAAAGCATTGTCGATGCTAATTTGGTGGAACAGCCCGTCGATCAGCTCCACCTCAATGTCCGGATCCTCTCCGGAGGCCGGATCGAGGGATCGTTCCGGATCCTCGGGTTGTGGGGCCAGGTTGTGTATATCCTCTACGGCCCGGTGCAGTTCCTGCGTCAAAATCAGAAAGTGAGGTACTTAACTTTGGGAATATGGATCAGCTAGACAAATGTCCGCTTACCCAGCTCCGAGGGTTGTTCATGGAAAATCCGTTCAATGGACTAGCACGGAGGAAGTCCTCCTTCTCCCCTTTGTACAGGCCAGACAGGATCTTCACCAGATCGTCTACCGATCCCGGCCCCTTGCGGCCATGACTGGTGGCATCATCCTCCCCGTTGAAATCCCACATGGGGTGGCCCCTATACTGGAGCGGCTGCACCCCTCGCATAATGCATGTGGCCATGACCCCAATCATGGTCAATCTGGAATAGGCCAATAACCTTATTCGGCCCATCAGATACTAGACGTCCCTATCACTCTCCCGTTGAGGGCTCCGTGGGCGCCAACTCAGGCATTTCTTCAGAGGAGCATTGCTGAACTCCGGGAGGCTGATCCGAACTGGGTCCGGTAGTGGGGCATCTTCCATATAAAACCATTCCGAAGGCCAGTCTTCGGATGCCTTCTTCAGGGTTCCGGATAGATATCCGGTCCCGGCGATGCGCCATAGTTCGGATCCGCCCACTTGATATATCGACCCCTCATGAGAATGGGGTACGAGGCAGAATAATCTCTTCCACAGCGCAAAATGGGCCTCGACGCCCAAGAACAGCTCGCAAAGGGCCACAAAGCCCGCGATGTGCAGGATGGGGGCAGGCGTAAGGTGGTGAAGCTGGAGCCCGTAGAACTCCAGGAGCCCCCGGAGAAACGGGTGTATGGGAAATCTGAGTCCTCTTATTAGATAAGGGACGAAGCATACCCGCTCTCCTTTGGAGGGATTGGGGATGCTCTCCGCCTGCTTTCCGCCCTTGTAGGTGGCAAGTCCGGCTCGAACCGGAACCATGAAGGCTGGGGGAAGAAATCCCTCAGCTTGGAGCGTCACTAGCTCACTATGCGGGACTGAGCATCTTCCCCAATCTCCTGGCTGAGGGCTGGGAGCGCGAGAGGAGGAGCCGCATCGGCTGTCCATGATGGAATGGATTTTTGGTCAGAAGCGCTCCGATGAATACTCGTGGGAGGAGGATGGTGTGATTCGGATCTGGATCCTTGCCTCTCTTTATAGGCGGTTCATTCGCGCAGCTAGGGGGTGGAATGTAAAAATGCCATGGCTTTTCGCATTCGTACGACACGTAGAAGATGGCCATTATTGGACGTGGAAGCCAAGGAGCGCAACATTTATAAGAAGCCGGACACCATTCGGCGAGTACATGGAATTTGGAGAAGAACCCGCCTTGCAATGCCGAAGACAATATGTGCGCCGGACTCATCGTCATTGAAGCCTGGTTCGGGGGCAACTGAGGGAGTCCTGGACTAGGGGGTGTCCGGATAGCCGAACTATCACCGTCGGCCGGACTCCTGGACTATGAAGATACAGGATTGAAGACTTCGTCCTGTGTCCGGATGGGACTTTCCTTGGCGTGGAAGGCAAGCTTGGTGATACGGATATGTAGATCTCCTACCATTGTAACCAACTCTGTGTAACCCTAGCCCTCTTCGGTGTCTACATAAACCGGAGGGTGTAGTCCGTAGGACGAACAACAGTCATACCATAGGCTAGCTTCTAGGGTTTAGCCTCCTTGATCTCGTGGTAGATCTACTCTTGTACTACCCATATCATCAATGTTAATCAAGCAGGAGTAGGGTTTTACCTCCACCGAGAGGGCTCGAACCTGGATAAAAACATCGTGTCCCTTGTCTCCTGTTACCATCCGCCTAGACACACAGTTCGGGACCCCTACCCGAGATCCGCCGGTTTTGACACCGACACCGGGTCATTGAAGGGAAAAATAACCCGGCCCCGGAGATTACTGCTCTACCGATGAAAATTTAAAAGGCCGTCAGAAAAATTCTGGCTCAGAATCACGCTTCCGGTTTACAATCCGGTTCAAGGGAAATCCCGTCTCCCACCAAGTTTTGAAGCTCTCAAATCCGGTTTAAAAATTCCGGTTCAAGAAGAATTATCTCTTGCAAAGTTGAGTTCTCAGGAAAAATTAAAGGTTGCTAAAGAGAGCTTGCTGCCATGATGCACGGTTCAAACATGGGTACCGGACTCCAATGGTCACTTGGGGGCTTCCTATTCAAACATAGGTCGTGTTCGAACCAAAGAGAACATAGCTGTCGGTACCCCCTTGATCGGCGCAATGCCAAACCCACTAGGGGCTTCTTGATCGTATTCGAATCATAGCTTAACCCCTTTTGGGTCCGACTTTGATCGTATTCGAATCAGAGTCGTTAAAAAACTCTCAAGGTCATTTGGGGGCTTCCTTTTCAAACATAGGTCGTATTTGAACCAAAGAGAACATAGCTGTCGGTACCCTCTTGATCGGCGCAATGCCAAAGCCACTGGGGGCTACATGATAGTATTCGAATCCTGGCTTAACCCCTTTGGAATGGTTTACTGATCGGATTCGAATCAGAGGCCTCAATTTTTTCTATTTGGTTTCAGTTTTGAAAAGAACCTTTGGTTTTGTCTTGAGACTTTTTGCTCATATCTGAAGCATATATATGTGGCTACAATTAACCCGGCTTGACTTTGGATGATAAGTCGCCAGCATATGACATCATAAACATTTGGAAGTTTTGGCTTCTAAAGATTGGGTTATCACCCTTACTGCACATGTATCATAAGCTGGCAGTAATATCACAGGTATGATATTGTTTACACATGATTATGTTTAAACTGACCCTGGTTATGGACTTTAAGTTGCCGGTATATTTTGGAATGCGCCATTGGAATCATGCGCGTATCAATCATTGGATTATTGCCCTTATTGGATACGGTGATATAAGTCGGCAGTATGAGCCAATTTCTAACAGTATGTTTTCCTGATTATATAAATATGTGAGGTCGGATAACCCGTCTTGGCTTTTGACGTTAAGTCGCTAGTATGTTTAGGCTTGAATGACCTTAATCCTAGTCTTTTCCATAATTGCATAAAGATTATATTATGTTTGGGTTGTTACCCGCCCTGGCTTTGACGTTAAGTCACCATGGCATATGTTGTTTAAACTCTGTGCAAGATTTGCAAAAATATGACTTATATAAATGATTAAGTTCAAGCTCTATCAAAATTGATGCTTCAAAATGATTATCCGTTCTAGGTTTTCTCAAAGGCTATAAGCCGCCGGGTTATAAAAATTCCGGCTTACATTGGAGGTGTATTAAATCGCCATCGGCCAAGAGCCGCCGGGTATTTAAACTCTGGATTTACTTGTCAACAGATAAGGTATTCAAAGTCACTTTGGCGCAATGGCTATTATTTTATCAATGGATATGATTTATTCTACAATGGAAGGAATAGTCCCGAGTCGCTCAGGCTTACGACCCGGCACTTGGGGGCTACCTTATTCAGATTGAGATTATATCAAATATGCAAGTCCCATGTCACTGCCAGCATGCACCATGGCACTTGGGGCCTAATGCAAAGTCATTTTTTGCTCAACTTATTGAAGACCCGACTCATCATATTGTAATGAGCCGGCCCTTGGGGGATACCAGTTGCTACTGTCAAAAATTCAAGGTACACAAGCATTAATCCATTGTATTGAACGGTCCACTGCTCAGTTGGTAGAGTACAAAGCTCTTAACCTTGTGGACGTGGGTTCAAGCCCCATGGTGGAGATTATATTATATGATGTTATTATCAATAAATTATATACAAAGTCCTAGCTCAGTATTATCTTACTAAGCCGGCCCTTGGGGGCTACATGTTGTTGTTCAAGTTTACATGGTTATATCTACAAAAGTCCATGCTCATTATTGCATAATGACCCGTCCCTTGGGGGCTACACTGATTGAAGTTTTCATGAGCATAAGGCAATTACAAGTCCCAGGTTGCTGCAAGCATGACAACCCGACACTTGGGGGCTACAGGTAATATGCATATAAGGGAGGAAAAATCTTCAAATTCTCAGTTTGGATTAGACCAGATTAACCCGGTGTCTGCAACAATCATGACACGACATCATTTATTTATAACTCGGCAATTTTGGCAATCATAAATTGGCAAGTTCTACATCTTTAAGCCGGCTGAATATCAGTTGAATATTTCAAGACCAATATTTTTGTCAAGTCAGAGCATTGAAGGCCGACTCAAATGGATTATTTCTTATAATATTTCTCTACAAGAGCCAATGTCAGCAAATTGGTTATGAAGCTGGCCTATTGACCCGGATTTTTTAGAAGAAGTGCCTGGATTTTTCGCATGGGCAAGGTTTGGACATATTTGTTAAAGGAGATTTGCTATAAGATCTTAAGTATGCATCTAGGAGGAAATGACAAGGACTTAAAGATGACGAGGTGCCGGTTCAGGAAAATATTCAACCCGGAGCACAACCTATCAAGTTTGTTCTTGTGTTTATTTTACACGATTAGTTTAACATGGATAAATCCAAATTAAACTGGGGGCTAATGTCGGGGATATACCCCATGGTATGACCAGGCCGGAAGTATGACCCGGTCAGGCTTGGCATTTTCATTGGTAACCCGCCGGAGGACTGGCGACTCACGAGTCTGGAGGCTCACTAGTCTGACGACTCATGAGCCTGGCGACTCACGGGTGGCCCTAACGGCAGGTCTGATAGAAGACTAGGCTGAAGGCCCAGAAGGCCGGCACATTTTATGGTGGGCCGGTTTATGAGGAAAGGCTTAAGGAGTTTCCCCTTAAGGGGGCAGACTAGGATTCCACTTGTAATAGACTAGTCCTGATCCTAATAGGACTCCACATGTAACCCGCCCCTTCAACTTATATAAGGAGGGGCAGGGCACCCCAAGAGGGACAAGCAAGAAACAATCTCTAGGGCTAGACACAAAGAGCCGGCTTACCGGCAACTCCATGATGAGCATAATGAGACCTAGCCACAAACAACATTTAGGGCTATTACTGGATGATGTTTCCCGGGGCCTGAAGCTGTCTAAACCCTTGTCTTGTGTTGCGTCTCTTGATTTCGCTCAACCCCTCTCAAGCTACTACATAGATGCGTTGGCCTCACGACTAAGTCCTCACACTAGGACATCTGCCGTGACAATTCCACGACAACAACACTAGTCAAGCTTGTGAAACTATTCAATGCAAAACAAATGCAAAAAATGCTCGTTTGATTGTTTACTTTTAGCTTCCTTCTTTGTGGTTATTTCTCTGTCGTACTTCGTATGGAGTATCTCACTGGTTAGAAAGGTATGCAAATTCCCAAACCGCTTCCTACACCCTGTATCGAATTTTTTGCGTAACAAGTTGTGTCGTGCAATTGGAATTCCAACTTGAGTACTTGTCCCATTACTACTAGCTTCGTCCTGGTTTATTGGTCCCCATTGTAATCTGTGTCAAATTTTGATCATAAATTTAACTAATGAAATGTTTGTGCATGTCCCATGCACTAATATTTTATCAGTTAAATCTTTGGTCAAAATTTACCACAAATTACAATGGTGACGAATAAACCAGGACGGAGGTACTCCCTCCATTTTTGTATACAAGGCCACTATAAAAAATACATTTTGCATCTATACAAGGCCACCAACAATAATCGAGACAAATGTTAATGATGTTTCCTCGTACTAGTAACCTATGGCTTAATTACTAGCATGCATGTAGTGGATGATAATGACAAACTCATCTACTTCCTCTCTCACGGCCACTCAATTTCTTCTAATGTGCATGCACCCTATTAATTAACGCGGCAAACGAGAAAATAAATTGACTTGTAAACCATACATTGATTTTTATCTTGGTACCTGTAATTTGACTTTGTGGCCTTGTATATAAAAATGAAGGGAGTACTAGAAGTAGTTTAGAATCCCAAATAAATGAGTGAGGCGCCTTAATGTTACTCTCCACTGTGACTAGTCTTATGGGAAAAGCTGGGCAAGAGACGGCTTATTTTTTAAGCCGCCATAAGAACTGGCCCTAGGAGTAGTAGCTAGGGATACTAGGAGTAGTAGCTAGGGATCGAGTGTGCGAGATGAACCGGAGAAAGTAAATGTAGAGAGATGAAATGCAAAAAAGACGGAGGGATGTGATGGTTGCTTGTCCGTTTATTTTACCAGGACACTTATTACTGGCAGTGGTTGGGTTTTGTGATATGACGGCTTTATTGCCACGCCACGAGCAGGGTGAGACTCCCGTGCAGCGCCGCCCTCTACACTTGTACTACATTGGTCGTGGTTTATTGGTCCCGCATTGAATTTGACTGAAGATTTAACTGACAAAATGTTAGTGCATGTCAACAAAAACTATATCGTTGGATTCGTATTCGAACATAGTTGTCAATGATATAATTTTAGGTGACATGCATTAGCATTTATCGTACTATATATAATGTTAGTTCAATATTTGGTCATACTAATCTATAGTAGTAAGGTGCCCGTGTGTTGCACGGAAGAGTGAAATGCATTGATCGAGGAGTTGTTTATTTTGACAAAGGATGTGGGGGTCATCTCATGTGTAACGGGTATTGATAGAGGCAAAGGTGTCCCGTCTTTCGATGAGATGATGGATATCGTTTTGGTGGAAGTCGACTTTGACGATCCGACTATGAACGTGCGAGGACGTCGCGCCTTAGCAATCGCTAAATCAACTCTGAGAGGTTATTGACCACGCCGGAGCACGATCAACCTGACCACGAGGGTCTGTTTCCTGCGAGCAAACGAAGAACGAGCAAGAAACTAAGATTGCAATCTGGATATTGCGAATATAAGATGAAAGCTTTATTGATCAAGGTGGGGTTCTGTGACGCCTTTGTCTGGTCGTTGAACACAAACGAAGTACGCGAAGTTGCAGCTATGGCGAACTTTAATCTAAACAAAACCCAAAGTGTAAACGGTGCCCTAAGGGTTGTATATATGGAGGAAGAGAGGGGGAATTTCGTGGCCCTTGGTGGAGGGGTCCGAAATCAACCCTATCTCTTGTTTCCCCACACATACGGACTCTAAAAATAGCCTATACTTATGTATTTCGAAATTACATGGGCCTGGCCCAATAAAAAGGTGACGCAACACCTATAATAGCCTCTGGACAAAATTTATGAAGTGACATCTTGTATATTTCGTCCAAGGCTTCATGCACTCGTTATGGTGGCTTCAAAGACCTGAAATCATCACTTGTAACTCTGTTCTTGTTCCCCTTGTGCATGCCATCATCTCCATGCTGGTTCTTGCTCCTATGTTCATCCTTCTCCAAGCTAGGCCCTTCATTTGTAAGCAAAACAAATGTATCCAATTTAGGCAGCATCATATTCTCATGAACATTAGAATCATTACCAAGAAACGGAAGTACCTGGTAATTTAGTTGGCATGCGCGAGCTCTAGTAATTGGTCCAGTATGTATAGCAGCAGGGGCTGTGGGTGTAACAATGGTATTGATGTCCTCATCAGGTATCGATAGGTTCTTCGGATATTATTTCATTTCTAGAGCTCACAAACAACCGGGTGAAATAGATAAAAAGGTATCTTTTGCAAACAAAAGCATTCAACTGTTCAACCTGCATCCAAAACTTATGAAGAAATAACACTTATTGTGCTTTGGAAGAAATGGTCTTTAAGAATTAGTTTTTGAGTATCAATTGTTATACATGATGGCTAAGATGACATGGCACTTTCTTGCAGTCAACCATTGGCTATACTATTAAGTATTAACCATGCCCTTATACACCTAGATGGAGGGATTAAATTAGGATGACTTGGAAGGGGCAGAGGTGATGTAAGAAATGGTTCATAGTAAGTCTTTCACCAGTACTGTAGTAAAAGTTCATACATGGAAGATTCTATACTAAACCATAAACGGATACACTTTTAATCATGTGCGATACTCCAATAGAGCAAGATCATGCATGGAAGTCTCCACATGCTTAAATAGCGGATTACATTGAGCGAAGACTAATGATCAACATTTAACTTGATAATGCGTATGTCCAGGTGAACCTCCTTGGAGTCCCCGTGCACCGCGTTGGGGGGTAAATAAGACCATGGGTTTTCCATGTCCACATCGGTGGGAAGGTCCCAGCTCAGCAGAGTCCAAGTCAGTTTGATGAAGCCGGTGTCACCGCCCACATACCTCGGAGGGGTAGTAACAGTGAGCACGCACCCGTACACCAGCCTTGTGTCAGTGTTAGCGTCAGCGGCATCGCCCCTGGCGCACACTACAGAGACGGGGTGGTGGCCTGCGTGGGCCTCACCGCTGCCCATGATAAAGAGGAAGACGCTGTCGTCCTCCTCCGGCATGGTGAACGGGTAGCACGTCTTGTACTTGATGTTCTCCGCCATGGGCCTGTAGTGACTACTGCACGCATTCGTGAGGTGATGCACGATGTCCGCCGGTGAGCCCCAAAACTGCATCAGGCACTCATAGCAGTAGACGAAGGGCTCCTTGGAGGCGTCAACCAGGACGTCCATGAAATGGGATTGGTTGTAGGGGACGTTGCGCCAGTTGAATATATGAGCAAGTTACTACGAGATTTAATCCGAATAAGCACAAAATAAATCATGACGGCTATAACAGAGATTAAACTAATCATGTGGACTAGCATAGTTGTAGGATATAGAGTAGAAACATGAATTCTACCACGATTTCGAACAGGAAGGACAGAAACACATACGATGCAACAGGAGCAGCACCGTTGGCGTTGAGGTTGTCTCCCATGTCATTAAGGAAGAGGTTGCTGAGGTCAGGGAAGAAGTCATCATCGGTGAAGTCATGGCTGCCAGCAGTCGCGAGAGTGCGCTCCCCAAATTTCAACAGCGCCCGCCGAATGGAGCGCAGGAGGGAGTGGCTGTAGGGGACGTTGTGGCCGTCGAATGGAGCACAGGAGTAGCACACGAAGCAGTAGATGGTGTCCTTACTAGTACTCCCTAGTCTCTACTCTTATAGAAAACTGAGTTGGTGATGATGGTGTGCCTGCCATCTTGTAATATAGACCGTCCGATCTATATCTGACGTATAGAAAGCCAACTATGACAATTTCACAAAATATACCCACACCTCTCTCCACATTTACAGATAAGGCCTTGCCTCGTTCATCCTTATCTCCCACAACGTCATTCTCCTCCCTAAGTCTCTGTCTCTACTCTTATCTCTATCTCTACTACTCTTCTTTGTTTTTTATGACAAATCGAATAGTACTGCGCCGTCCGCTGCACGCCCGGCTGAACACGCCTCCTCACTCCGTCATCACCAACTGAGTCTTTTATAGGAGTAGGAGTTGAGAAAAAACCGAGTTGGTGATGATGGTGTGTCGTGCAATGCACGGGCATCTTGATATTTTTTGCATATAATTCCAAACACCACGTAGACACGGTCTTTGACCATTTTACAACTATGTTAGTATCATTGTTTTTTACAGGTTGTTAGTATCATTGTTAGTGGTCATCCGGTGCAGGTTATTGCCCCGGGTGTTTTAACCTCTCTTTTTTAGTAATGATATGTGGCGATTGTTCGGCACGAGCTCAATCCTGGCGAATCCCACGTAACCGCCAGATTTCCATCCGACGGTGGTCTGTTTTAAGCCATAGTATCTTACATAACCGCCACCCTTACACATGTACTGTAACTGCGTCGCGGGCGTTAGCAACTGCCATGTCTCCCAGCGAACGTTTGTTGGGGATTGGAGTTAGCACCGATGGCGGTTCGTAGTCGTTCCATGTTCGGGCATTGAAGTTTGTAACTATCATAGATTAGAATATACTACTCCTCCGGTGCTAGTAGTAGAGCAGAGTCCTACTCTACTACTCTACTCAAGCAAGTTAGGTAATAGTAGTAGGTACTATAGGGAGTACCAGTACTGTGATCACTCAAGCAAGTTGTCTGGCATTGATATGACCCTACGCTGCTGGTATGTGTCTCGTAAGTCAAGCAGCGTGATGTAGTCATCATCACATGTCCACTTCCCGTAGCACATATTTGCTTCTCTATGTTTGTCCGCACATAATCTCATCCAATCTTACATCCCCGCTAAGGCGCCTCCTCCCTCGTCTGAAACCTAAGCACTAACAATGGCAGAACCGAGCAGCGTCCGCCAAAAGAGTGGCTGGAATTCGCTCCCCACAGACGTAATCAAGCTCATTGTTTCGCGTGTGGACAATCTCAGTACCATGCCACTTGCCACGTGCTCGTCGGGGCTGTACCGTTTACTCAAAGACCTCAGGTCGGAGCTTTTTAAGCCAGCTTGCTAATGTTGCCTGATCTTCAGAAAGGCGTGTCATGCAGCATAACGATTGTAGGGTGGCAAGGATCAACCCCCTTGACTGCGATCCGATCCCAGTCACCCTCAACTACATTAACGGTATGTACTGGGTCGGCATGAACACGTCTTGGATCGTGCTCGTCGACGATCACGGTAGCTGGATGCTCGTGGAGGTCTACACCCGGCGATTGATCCCCCTTCCTTCGATTAACACTGCGCTGCTTTGGCACTGCGGCCCAGAATACTCAGAATCTTAGAGTAGCCAACATGATACCAAGTTTGATATGCTCAAGGTTGTAATCTGCCAAGTGCCCACAAGATCTGTGAATTATAAAGACTCCGACTAATTGCGTTCTTCAACCGCGGTCTCGCCTATCTGACAGGTCACTGCGGTAAGTGGATAAATCTGCCCGTCCATCACAGGATCATACATCCTCCATGGTTTTTTGACCTTGTAAAAAAAAAATTTGACCTTGACATCCTCCATGGTTCTCTGATGCCATTGAACACAAGGGCTTCATTTACGCTGTCGACTCCTTCTATGGCTGGACGTATTGCTGGCCTACTCCAGTCATCGCTACAAATGGCTGTTATAGCAGTATGTTACTTTCCTATGATATCATGATGGGTTTCTTATATTATTGTCAACATTTACTAAAAAAATATTCACGCTGATAACATGTTGTTATTAAGATTGACTACATCAAAAGCCCTTTTTTCTTTGACTCCAAATTGATAAGATGTTGTAGGCCGCCTAGTGTCCCTACCCTTCCTAATCCCAGAACCTTTCAAAGAAAAGCAGCATGGCAGTTGCAGGTGGTTCCTGGCTCGATCAGACGATGGCGAACGATTGATGATCGTTCGCCCGTACCGGACGTGTTGTTTCGCGGAATACAACCACAATCACTGTAAGGTCTTTGAGCAGGATCCCAGCTTCTCTAGGCCTTCATGAATTTTTGACTGGAGGCTGGTAAGTTGCCTTGGTACACGCTCTCTGTTTGTCGGACTGAATTATCCGATTAACCAGGAGATAACCGACGACAAGGATCATGATGGCAGCGCGGTTTCGTTCATCAGGCATAACTGTGTGTACACAGCGTACCATGCGTCTGTGCATGCACCACCCTGTGCTACCACGCTCTGCAGCCCAAAGTAGGAGAGAGGGTCGCAAGTATCAGACTTCGACCTGCTGGCTGGAGTTTCCCCCGTCAGGCACCCATCTGGTTCAAGCCGTCAGCGAATCTCCATAGCTTAATAAATAGTAATGTCTAACTGAGCCAGTTAGTGAGATGCGTACACTTGGTGTAGTAGGATCTTTATTTAGTTTGATGCATACACTTGTTCTTTTTTGCTAGCCCTTTTGTAATAATGGGTGATGTTTGGTTTGGAAGAGAGAGCTGGTCTTCACTCTTCTGGCCTGCTTACTGCTTCTATTGCACCCCCAGCCCTGGTTGTTGTTGTTGCTGTTTTCAATGTACAATCAGTAGTATATTTCATCTGTTGGTTGAATAAATGTGTTGTTAGAACGACAAACACAATGTTTTGGAAGTCGTTGCACGGTTCGATCCTTCGTGCCCTGTACCGTACGTAACACATACTATTTTTCGTACAGAACACATTTTCCACTTGTTGATAACATGCAACCCACTGATGAAGGCCCAATAGAGGAGCCCATAATTAACTGGAAGGGAGGCTCTCACATGAATCCGGCCCAGGTACATGCTCATGGTCCCCTAAACATAAATAAATAAATAAATAAATAACGCTAAATGCGCATGCACCAGTTCTAAAAATTCATGATTTAACAGGAGGATATTATTCCCTATGATAGTGTCGTTACATTCAGTCGATATTATTCGTACGCAAAGGTAGTGACCAGTCTTCTTTCTCCCAGCTTTTTCTTCCTGCAACCAGCGGACCCATGCAAATTGTAGTCAACGTCGTAAATAGTTCCAGTCCATTTTTATTTTTCAATAAGAATGTCCAACCTAGCCCAGCACATTGGCGACAACACTTTATCCTCCACCTTGGCGCGCTCGCCGCGGCGCCGCCGTCCGGCTCTGTCAATATAGTTTTTTTCGAAATGGTCCCTATCAACATAGTGAATTGGGAGAGAACTGTAGTTGTGAGTATGACAGTATGGACCCACCAGGTCCACTCCCGAACACAAGCAAGCGCCTCTTTTACTACTGAGATGCACCCCTCGTTTCTTTACTCTAATCCACCCTGCTGATATCTGGGACCCACATCATTTTCAATGTATAGTCAATTAACGATAGAATTGCACAACTTTTTTTGAGTAGTAATTCGGAGGAGCAGGCTATAAACTAGGTTGTGCGGTCTCTGTGGCCCGTCTAACAACATGACCAGCCCAGCAGGTTTTTCTTTGGGAAAATAGGTATCCCAGTATTTCTTTTTGAAGAATACCCAAGCTAGGCCTATTTGTTTTCTCCGAGATACTGGGCTGCAAATCTTTCAAGACGAGGAGGGATGCATTCCGGCCTCGCCGAAGAGTATGGTCAGTGTCTGTTAAAAGTAATATCAAAGGGGTTGAAAATTCCAAAAAAATTATAGCAAATGGGATATTAGTTTCTTTTTTTGTTTTTGTTCTTCACTGATATTTTATAGTATTTCATTGGATTTAACATTACATAGTACTAATTTATTTTTAAATTTGTTTTAGTATGTCTACTAATTTTTGGATTAAGAATATTTTATTCCCTAGCAAAAATTTGTAAATTTTCAAAATTTTGAACATATTTAGTTAAGTTTTTTAACCCTGGTACTGACCAGAAAATGAGCAGGAATTCTAAAAATGGAAAATTGTGGGGACCCTGACTCATAAGTCGAGATCACCGAATGCACGTGTACAGTGATCCCAGAGATCAATGCTCACTGAACACACAGAAGCTGAATAACAAGAGTCTTACATCCATACATACCGTCTTACACAAATTATGACCATTATGGTCAAGTCTTACATTGATAAAGCCTTAAGGGCTGAACATCAAATGAAACACAAGCAGCAGAAATCTTCGTCGATAAGTAGAAACCATGCTATCTGCCTTAACCCTATAGGCATTCTGACTGGGAAACGTCCTAGTTCGCATGTTCGTCTCCAAAGAACTCTTCTTCAAACTCCGGTTCTTCCATGCCTGGTCAATTAAATAACTAGTGGCAAGCCAATGAGTACTTTGAATGTACTCGCAAGAAACCCATGTTTTGGTTCAAGATACAACAATGCATGATATAGGTAAATTTTTGCAGAAAGCTAGTTTTGAGTGCAATGACATGTTAAACAACTTGTAAGACATGCATCAAGAGAATTCAAGTAACCATGAGGAAAGGTTACAGGTATCAACATAAATAGAGTGGGCACCAACCCATCTCAATCACGTCAAGTCCTTTGACTTGACTCAAGTAGTTATCCAAACACACACACTGGTTTGTAAACTCTGGACATAGTTTAAGCGGCACCGCCCAACTGTCCTTGACCGTGGACACGGCTATTCGAATAGTTTTACACTGTGCAGAGGTTGCACACTTTACCCACAAGATCCGGGGAACTTCCGTGTCATCCACGACCCGCGATACCTCAAGTACCCGGGGTAAGCACCCGATCACTACCTTTCCCTAGACGACACTAACATGGAGTCCACTCAATTGGTAGTAACCCCCGTGCCCAACATTTCACATCTTAAAATTGTGGAGCATCGCTCCCATATTCATCACATACTGGCACGGGGTACCAACGGTGTGTCCGGTGCCCCATAAAAATGTTCCTGGCCGCCCTACCTGGCACGACCCCGTCCTGAGAGAGCACACCAACAACTCTCCCGTCACTAGTAATGCGGGCTCCAAGCTAGTATCGGTCTAAGTAATCAATAATGCCCTTTCCCATATAAGGGTAGAGTGGTTGCGCATGTAAGGTTGGGACAGTCGACAAATCTTAAATCTAATCCGTTTTCGAAAACAACACACACTTGCCTCGGTACACCACTTCGTCATCAAGTGGTTACCCATCTCATCATCTCCCTCGGGCATAAGTGGCACCCGACGAGGTTTTCGAAAAGTCTTTTGAAAATACTTTGTCTCCTTCACCATCCATATACCCGCCCCTTTTTGCGTAGCATCTACTTTAGCATCCTATCTACTCCCACCAGCATAACCCTCATAAGAAGGTAGGGTCATGCACAATGCAAGTATCAACAAGGAAGTACAGTGGCAAACCATCAAAGTGGTTACCACCCCATCATGATTTCGTTGCAACAACAATATGGTGCTGTATGACATGCATAAAAAGGGTTTCATAGACATGGTCAAAGGGCTGCTTGCCTGTTTTAACAGAGTATTTGAGGTCTTCAAATATCTCTGGTCCAACTCCGAGCATTTCGTCTACTTCGTCAACTATCGTCGAAAGCAACCATAATAAGCAACACAACAAGGCAGGAAATGAAAGTTCTCTAAAAATATGAGTTGGACTTTTCTAGGATACCTCTGGTCATATGAGGGATGACCAAAGTGGTTTCATTAGGATTTTATCAATGCACAACTCTGAACATTTCAATATGATGGAATCAAGGGATTAATGGGTTTGCAAGAAGTGTACAGAAACATTATTTTCAAAAAATGAGCAGAGGCACCCATTTAACAAATGATGATTTTAGAAGCATCTAGGAATTGGTTTAACTGGATTTGGAGTTCAAATGATTTCTCTATGAATTTGCAAAGTTGGCTATACATGAAGAAATAGACCATTATTTGAGGTGGTACAAAAAGTATTAAGAAAAATGTTCATAAACTAAGTTATGAACTTAGAAGCACCTGGATATTTGAATCATGGCATTTGTATCAAATTTGAGCCCTCTATGATTTTCTAAAGTTTATGACAGAAATGGAAAAATGGGATTTGATAAATGTTTGTGAAGAAAATCTTTATGGAAAAATGTGCAAATTGCACCATGTCATAGATCGGGAATTTATGAACTTATAGAAATTAGAATCATCAAATTTGGAGTCTATTTGAATTATTTAGGAATTTTACAATATTTATGAAAAGAAAAAGGAAGAAAGGGAGTCAACCTTATAAAGCGCACTAGGCGAAGCCCAGCTAAACAGCGCCTACTGGGCTCGGCCCAGAGGCTCCGTCTGCGCAAGGGAGGAGGTGACGCCGAAGGCGCACTGCGGGAAGGCACCACCCTGCGGGGCAAGCGGATCGGCCCGAAGCCGTTTCCACTGAACCCGACTGGTGGGCTGGCTCGGTTGCCTCTGCCGCTGACGGACGGGCCCCCATGCCAGCTGGCAGGGCGGTCGTCCTCTACCTCCCGCTCGAGACAGAGCAGGGGAGGTAGAGCGCACGCCGGCGCTCGTCCAGCGATAGCCAGCGCCTCCGGCCGTCTCCCGCAGCGCTCCGCCTATGGGTGAGCTCAGCGCGGAGTGGCGCATCCGCTGGTGCAGGTCACGGCCGCCGGAGGGGGCCGAGGTGACCGTAGCTTTGACGGTGGCGAGGGAGGTCGTCGGCCATCCGTGGCTCTCGGCGTTCGAGCATCCCCACGAGGGTTCAAGGAGGTGGGGAGGTTCGCCGGACCACGGGGAGTGTTTGTGTGGAGGAAAGGGAGGGAGGTGAGCTCGGCATTGCTCTAATTTGAGCGAGCCGAAGGGGCGGCTGTGCGGTGGCAGAAGGAGAAGGAAGGTGCAGGAGGAGGAGTAGGCTGCTCGAGGAGGTTGCTGGGGGGAAGAGGGAGTGAACCGAGGCCAGAGAGGGCTCGGGGGTGGCCTTTTATGGTAGGGCGATGGCGCACCGTGAGCTCATGCGCCGGCGAGGCTGTTACCATCGCTGCAAGCCATGGGGGCGCGCGTGGGCGTGTCTGGGGTGCTCGTGGGGTTGGTCTAGGGCGAGGGGAGAGAATAGAGATAGCGGGAAAGGGCCAGAGCATCGCGCGTGTGAGGCTGCCCATTGGAGCGGTCGGGCGGCCGGTGCGCGTGCGAGAGGAGGCAGGAGGAGGGAGAAGGAGGAGGGGGACAGGGGTGTAGCGTGTCGCAGACGTCGAGGCGCATCGTCGGGTGTGCTGGGCAGGCCCGAGGTGGCCAGAGGCGGTTGGAAGGGGGCGGCTACAGTGCGGGTGTGCACTATAGCGCACTCTAGAGCACGCCAATTGCATGCCAGGGCATGCCTTTGTCTTGTAGGGCGTGGCCACTTGTGTCTAGGTTGTTTATGGAGGAGTAAACAAAGGGGAGAGGGCCTTGGATGCCCTGGACAGCCAGTAGGAGAGGAGAGAGGTTGAGGGAGAGAGGGAAATGGGCTGTCCAGAGAGAGAAAGTGGGGTTTTACCCCTCCAATAATTGAGTTGTGGATTTTCCATTCCTACTGGAGGTGCAAGGGGACTAGGAAGGGCTGTGGTAAAAAGTTGAGGCCATGGAGAAGAGTGGAAGTGGTCAAAACAGGGGTTCTAGTAAAATGGCAGAAGGTGTTTGATATTGGTTTGGGCAAGTAGTTGATCTCCATTTGTCATGAGGCTTGACAGGGTCAAATGGTATGAGAAAATAAGAGGTTCCACCAAGATTGAGTTCATTTGGGAGAAGTTGCCAATGCAACTTTTGTAAACCCTAGAAATCAGTAGAAATGGACTCTCCAAGATTTAGTCATGCAAATCTGTTCTCCTTGATGCACCACTTGGTTTAGTGTCATCATTTGAGGATATGAACATGTCCACAAAAGTTGAGATCAAAAGGAGAAAGTTGCCAATGTAGAGTTGTTCAAATTTGGTTGTGGACAGGAAGGGCTTTGGGGCACTTTGATCAATATAACATTTTCTCCAACTTGTGCCATTTGGTCTAGATGAATGATTAGACCATTTGAGCATGTTCACAAGGTTTGAGAACATTTGGACATGTTTGGCGATGTAAAGTTGCTCAAACTTCAAAATGGACAGAAATGGTTTTGAGGCTATTTCATGGGGTTATACTATACTCCATGACATGATACTTATCAAGATCATCAAACATGTCATATGTGACATGCTAGAATTTTCTTGGAATATTTGGAGAATATTTCCTTTGTAAATATTTCAAAAGCTTGAAATATCCAGAAAGGGTTTTTGAGGGATTTGACCAATATTTTGAACATGACCATGTGTTGAAACTCTTATATATGGACAATATATGTCCACTGAGTTTCCCTAGGTTTTTGTCAAATATTTTTGAAACAATAAAATAATTTTTCCCTATAAAAGACCATTTTTGGCCTTAAGAAAAAGCTTTTAAATAAAATAGGAAAATAACTTTTAAAATTATATTTTTGTGGTTTCTGGGTATCCTATATCTAATAGGAGTCAAATATATTTTTGCAAAGATTTTTACTGCCCTTAATTAAGTACTTGCAGTGCAAACCTCAATTCAGGGGTTTTTGAAAAACTAATTTTTCAAAATACTATTTGGCCAAATTATTTTTGCAAGAAATTATTTTTATGTCCTATACACATGGCATGATCATTGGGAAAGGTTTTTGGATCAAGGAGAAGGAGTATAAGAGTTGGAGGATTTATTTTATTTTTAGAGCACTTGCAAACAACAGATAAAAACCAATCAAGGCAAGGTCCAAAACACTCAAAAGTTTTTGTCAAACCACATTTTATCATGATTGTTAGCTTAAGTGTAGTGGCATGAAAATCAGGGTGTGACAGACCTACCCCCCTTACAAGAATCTCGTCCCCGAGATTCCCAAACTAGGCGCGGAAAGGGATACAGAAACTTGGATTTGGGGTAGTCTTCAAGTCCTCATGTTGCTTCTGCTTCCGTGTAGTGCTCCGTGGTGCTTGAAGTACTTGATGGTGTGGCTTCGTGTATGACGCTCTTCTTGATCCAGGATGCTAATGGGTAGCTCGCGGTAGGTTAGATTGGGCTAGGAGTCGATGGCTCGGTGGTCAATGCCCTCGTAGAGATCCTGCAAGTTAGGAAGTTGGAAACACTTTCGGGGTTGTGATGCATGGAAAGTGTTGTGCACATCAGGTAACTCAGGTGGCAACTCCAGCTGGTAACTGTCTTCTCTTCGTCTCGTAGTGATCTCAGAGGGGGTTGTTAAATCTTGGAGTGATGTCAAAGGGGGCCGATGAACCTTGGTGTGGGTCTCCTTGTCATGGAAATGCTTGGTTCCTTAGAGAGGAGTGGCTTGCAGATACACCTAGTCTTCGACGCGGATGTTTACTTCTTGATGATGGTGGTAGTTCTTCCTCCTTGGCATGGCGGTCTTCAAATGTTCCTGGACTAGCTGAACGGCTCTTCTTCCGTCTCCGGGTGGACAAGTAGGTCACCAAATGATGATGACAACTATCTTGTCTAAGCACTCCATGAAGACTTTGTTCACGGGGTACATAAAGTAGGCTGTGGAATTAGTGGTGGTCTTGTTGAGTGTGGGCCAAGGTGGTTCTAGATCTAGTGTCAGGGCCCTAAGGTCCTGATCCGACCATGTTGTAGCTTGGTAGGGCTTAAGGGTTTCAAGGATTCTAGTGTGCGAGTGAACATTTATCATCTTATATTTAAGCATGGTTTCTGAGATGCCAATAGTCTATCTAGTCCTTTAAACAAATCACATCATATCACCGATAGCATCATCTTGCATAGGTCAACTCCAATCATCACTCATGTGATTCATACCCTCATGGCTCCCGAGAGGAGGTCTAACAAAACCATATATGTCTACAATCCCCAAACTCATATGTATGTCTACCCCTAAAAATCCATGGGTAGAACATATAAGCTGCTAAGCTTGAATGTGACAATCCAAGTGTTCAGCCTATTCTTCGAAGGTCTAAGATAAAGCATCTCTATCCTAAGGAAACACTTCGTATGCCACTCCAAAATCATGTTTCCTTTCTATGAATCAACTCCAACAACCCATTAACTACACCAATCATTACATGATCCAGTAGTTCTTAAAATCCAATCTCTATGGTGTTCCACACGATCTTCTAATATCCTATAATCCACAAATACTGGAAAGGCTACCTTACTATAGTCAGTCCACCAATTCCCATTATCATGGTCAAGTAAACTCCAAGGTCAAGCTTATATAGAACCCTAAATAAACTCCGACAATTATTAGTCCAATCTCCTAGTTTATCATCCACCGAGAAACATGGTATCATGATCGAGATCATCAGTCTAAATCCAATTTACTCCGAACCATGTAGACATACTCAGCATCTATATTCAACTAGAATCATCTACTTAAATCCAAATCTCTTGTCCAACGAGAATTCCTACATGTTCCCCTAAGTCTTTTACATAATATCAACTGTCTCCTATCAATATCCCATGGCTAAGTTAAATCCAAATACTTACAATTATCCTACTTAATCCAATTTACTCAGGGGTAATGAAAGCTAGGCTAATCTATACTTATGATCCCACCAAGTTCATCTACCAACATCAAGGCCTCATAATCCACCAAATAGTCTCATATAATTTCTCAAGTCATTGATATAAACTCATCAAGTCATTTGTCCTCTATTCCTATATCTTCAGATTGGTCTTCCCTATGGCATCGTCAGTTTTGGTGCTATCCTAGGATGATAATGTGCTCGTTCACCATGTCCACTAGTTCCCTAATGAACCCAGTGATAAGCAAGGTTACGGAGGCTTAACAAGTCCTCTTGCAATTCTGTGGGTTAAGCACATGGTTAAGGATTTGAGCTGGGGTATCTTATGAAGTCTAGGAATGGGTTTCTAATCTTGAGGGTTAAACGTAACTCTACAGGGTAGCACTCGGTCGTGGAGGTTGTAGCAAAAGTCTTCATTGCTAGTTGGCTGCCGAGGTGGAATTCTTGGCGCATCTTGTCTTGCTAGCCTTCAGTTGATGAGAGAGATGAGAGGGAGAAGTAGCATAGAGGAGGGGGATGCCTAAAGGGGGTTCTATAGTGCAAGTGCAAACAAACAAGTGCCAAAAGGGCTAAACAAAAGAAACAAGGTAAGGAAGGTGATATAGTCACGTACTTGTTGCCTAGGGCAAAAGTGCGACCTATATCAAAACACAAACAAATAAAAACAAGCAACACACAGTCATGGTTCTATTCGAACCATCATATGGACTCAACTACGCATAGGGGGTACACGACTTATCCTACCCTAGGGGTTCTCGGACTCAGTAGTCGTGCCTTGTGCCTCGTGCAGTCTTCCGGGTTTTCCCCAGGTGTTGCTACGTCTCTAGTAGTTGTTCGATGAAACAATCCCGGTTGAGCTTGAAGAGTCTTCAACAACTTTTCGCCTGTTGGAGTGATGGGGTGAAGGTGGCTCCTTGTGACTGGCATTGACTTGGTCTCCTCTTGTCTTCTTAAGCATGACGATCCCTTTTGCCTTCTAAGGCGTCGAGTGTACCAGGTAGGCAATCCTTTATGTAATGACACTAACAAGGCATAGTAGAGGTCCAATATGCCGGATACACTGTTGCCAGTATCATCCCCGAGAGCGGGGGATGAAGAGAACCGTTTTCCTACTCGCTATAGTGAGGCGGACCAAATGGCTAGGTTCTCATCCACCGGTGGTTGCCGATGCAACAATGATAAGGGCAGGGTTGCTCTACTAGCGATGTATATCATGATCTTGCTTATCCTATGCCATGGTCATCATAGGCCAAGGTTTCATAATCCTGGGGTAATTTCAAAGGTGTCACCATCCTCTAGGTCTTCATGTCCTCATTCCTCGAGGGTGTACCTTCTCTTGGCATCGTCTTGCTGTGGTGTTGCCAATCTTGTGTGCAGAAGAGGTCGGTGAGTGTCTGGAAAGGCGTCTTCCTTCCAGATTATCCGCGAGGATTACAAGGAATCCCATGGTCAGGGGCATAAGGATTCTAGCGACCATTAAATTTGAAGGGGAAGAGGAAAGTATATCTTAGTTTTCGAAAAACTCAAAAAGGGGGAAGAGAAGTATAGATAGTTTTGAAAATAGCTTTACCCTAACTAACGACCATGCTAACTAAGGCTTCCTACAGTCAGGATGGCTCTGATACCAGCTCTGTGGGGACCCTGACTCATAAGTCGAGATCACCGAATGCACGTGTACAGTGATCCCAGAGATCAATGCTCACTGAACACACAGAAGCTGAATAACAAGAGTCTTACATCCATACATACCGTCTTACACAAATTATGACAATTATGGTCAAGTCTTACATTGATAAAGCCTTAAGGGCTGAACATCAAATGAAACACAAGCAGCGGAAATCTTCGTCGATAAGTAGAACCCATGCCATTTGCCTTAACCCTACAGGCATTCTGACTAGGAAACGTCCTAGTTCGCATGTTCGTCTCCAAAGAACTCTTCTTCGAACTCCGGTTCTTCCATGCCTGGTCAATTAAATAACTAGTGGCAAGCCAATGTGTACTTTGAATGTACTCGCAAGCAACCCATGTTTTGGTTCAAGATACAACAATGCATGATATAGGTAAATTTTTGCAGAAAGCTAGTTTTGAGTGCAATGATAGGTTCAACAACTTGTAAGACATGCATCAAGAGAATTCAAGTAACCATGAGGACATGTTACAGGTATCAACATAAATAGAGTGGGCACCAACCCATCTCAATCACGTCAAGTCCTTTGACTTGACTCAAGTAGTTATCCAAACACACACACTGGTTTGTAAACTCCGGACATAGTTTAAGCAGCACCGCCCAACTGTCCTTGACCGTGGACACGGCTATTCGAATAGTTTTACACTCTGTAGAGGTTGCACACTTTACCCACAAGATCCGGGGAACTTCCGTGTCATCCACGACCCGCGATACCTCAAGTACCCGGGGTAAGCACCCGATCACTACCTTTCCCTAGACGACACTAACATTGAGTCCACTCGATTGGTAGTAACCCCCGTGCCCAACATTTCACATCTTAAAATTGTAGAGCATCGCTCCCATATTCATCACATACTGGCACGGGGTACCAACGGTGTGTCCGGTGCCCCATAAAAATGTTCTTGGCCGCCATACCTGGCACGACCCCGTCCCGAGAGAGCGCACCAATAACTCTCCCGTCACTAGTAATGCGGGCTCCAAGCTAGTATCGGTCTATGTAATCAATAATGCCCTTTCCCGTATAAGGGTAGAGTGGTTGCGCATGTAAGGTTGGGACAGTCGACAAATCTTAAATCTAATCTGTTTTCGAAAACAACACACACTTGCCTCGGTACACCACTTCGTCATCAAGTGGTTACCCATCTCATCATCTCCCTCGGGCATAAGTGGCACCCTAAGAGGTTTTCGAAAAGTCTTTTGAAAATACTATGTCTCCTTCACCATGCATATACCCGTCCCTTTTTGCGTAGCATCTACTTTAGCATCCTATCTACTCCCACCGGCATAACCCTCATAAGAAGGTAGGGTCATGCACAATGCAAGTATCAACGAGGAAGTACGGTGGCAAACCATCAAAGTGGTTACCACCCCATCATGATTCCGTTGCAACAACAATATGGTGCTATATGACATGCATAAAAAGGGTTTCATAGACATGGTCAAAGGGCTGCTTGCCTGTTTTAACAGAGTCTTCGAGGTCTTCAAATATCTCTGGTCCAACTCCGAGCATTTCGTCTACTTCGTCAACTATCGTCGAAACCAACCATAATAAGCAACACAACAAGGCGGGAAATAAAAGTGCTCTGAAAATATAAGTTGGGATTTTCTAGGATACCTCTGGTCATATGAGGGATGACCAAAGTGGTTTCATTAGGATTTGATCAATGGTCAACTCTGAACATTTCAATATAATGGAATCAAGGGATTAATGGGTTTGCAAGAAGTGTACAGAAACATTATTTTCAAAAAATGAGCAGAGGCACCCATTTAACAAATGATGATTTTAGAAGCATCTAGGAATTGGTTTCACTGGATTTGGAGTTCAAATGATTTCTCTATGAATTTGCAAAGTTGGCTATACATGAAGAAATAGACCATTATTTGAGGTGGTATAGAAAGTATTAAGAAAAATGTTCATAAACTAAGTTATGAACTTAGAAGCACCTGGAAATTTGAATCATGGCACTTGGATCAAATTTGAGCCCTCTGTGATTTTCTAAAGTTTATTACAGAAATGGAAAAATGGGATTTGATAAATGTTTGTGAAGAAAATCTTTATGGAAAAATGTGCAAATTGCACCATGTGATAGATCGGCAGAATCATCAAATTTGGAGTCTATTTGAATTATTTAGGAATTTTACAATATTTATGAAAAGAAAAAGGAAGAAAGGGAGTCAACCTTATAAAGCGCACTAGGCGAAGCCCAGCTAAACAGCGCCTACTCGGCTCGGCCCAGTGGCTCCGTCTGCGCGAGGGAGGAGGTGACGCCGAAGGCGCACTGCGGGAAGGCGCCACCCTGCGGGGCAAGCGGATCGGCCCGAAGCCGTTTCCACTTAACCCGACTGGTGGGCCGGCTCGGTTGCCTCTGCCGCTGAAGGACGGGCCCCCATGCCAGCTGGCAGGGCGGTCGTTCTCTACCTCCCGCTCGAGACAGAGCAGGGGAGGCAGAGCGCACGCCGGCGCTCGTCCGACGATAGCCGGCGCCTCCGGCTGTCTCCCGCGGTGCTCCGCCTATGGGTGAGCTCAGCGCGGAGTGGCGCATCCACTGGTGCAGGTCACGGCCGCCGGAGGGGGCCGAGGTGACCGTAGCTTTGACGGTGGCGAGGGAGGTCGTCGGCCATCCGTGGCTCTCGGCGTTCGAGCATCCCCGCGACGGTTCAAGGAGGTGGGGAGGTTCGCCGGACCACGGGGAGTCTTTGTGTGGAGGAAAGGGAGGGAGGTGAGCTCGGCATTGCTCGAATTTGAGCGAGCCGAAGGGGCGGCCGTGCGGTGGCAGAAGGAGAAGGAAGGTGCAGGAGGAGGAGCAGGCTGCTCGAGGAGGTCGCTGGGGGGAAGAGGGAGTGAACCGAGGCCAGAAGGGCTCGGGGGTGGCCTTTTATGGCAGGGCGATGGCGCACCATGAGCTCATGCGCCGGCGAGGTTGTTGCCATCGGTGCAAGCCACGGGGGCGCGCGTGGGCGTGTCTAGGATGCTTCTGGGGTTGGTCTAGGGCGAGGGGAGAGAATAGAGATAGCGGGAAAGGGCCAGAGCATCGCGCGTGTGAGGCTGCCCATTGGAGCGCTCAGGCGGCCGGTGCGCGTGTGAGAGGAGGCAGGAGGAGGGAGAAGGAGGAGGGGTACAGTGGTGTAGCGTGTCGCAGACGTCGAGGCGCATCGTCGGCGCGCTGGGGAGGCCGGAGGTGGCCGGAGGCGGTTGGAAGGGGGCGGCTACATTGCGGGTGTGCACTGTAGCGTGCTCTGGAGCACGCCAATTGCATGCCAGGGCATGCCTTTATCTTGTAGGGCGCGACCACTTGTGTCTAGGTTGTTTAGGGAGGAGTAAACAAAGGGGAGAGGGCCTTGGATGCCCTAGACAGCCAGTAGGAGAGGAGAGAGGTTGAGGGAGAGAGGGAAATGGGCTGTCCAGAGAGAGAAAGTGGGGTTTTACCCCTCCAATAATTGAGCTGTGGATTTTCCATTGCTACTGGAGGTGCAAGGGGACTAGGAAGGGCTGTGGTAAAAAGTTGAGGCCATGGAGAAGAGTGGAAGTGGTCAAAACAGGGGTTCTAGTAAAATGGCAGAAGGTGTTTGATATTGGTTTGGGCAAGTAGTTGATCTCCATTTGTCATGAGGCTTCACAGGGTCAAATGGTATGAGAAAATAAGAGGTTCCACCAAGATTGAGTTCATTTGGGAAAAGTTGCCAATGCAACTTTTGTAAACCCTAGAAATCAGCAGAAATGGACTCTCCAAGATTTAGTCATACAAATCTGTTCTCCTTGATGCACCACTTGGTTTAGTGTCATCATTTGAGGATATGAACATGTCCACAAAAGTTGACATCAAAAGGAGAAAGTTGCCAATGTAGAGTTGTTCAAATTTGGTTCTGGACAGGAAGGGCTTTGGGGCACTTTGATCAATATAACATTTTCTCCAACTTGTGCCATTTGGTCTAGATGAATGATTAGACCATTTGAGCATGTTCACAAGGTTTGAGAACATTTGGACATGTTTGGCAATGTAAAGTTGCTCAAACTTCAAAATGGACAGAAATGGTTTTGAGGGTATTTCATGGGGTTATACTATTCTCCATGACATGATACTTATCAAGATCATCAAACATGTCATATGTGACACGCTATAATTTTCTTGGAATATTTGGAGAATATTTCCTTTCTAAATATTTCAAAAGCTTGAAATATCCAGAAAGGGTTTTTGAGGGATTTGACCAATATTTTGAACATGACCATGTGATGAAACTCTTATATATGGACAATATATGTCCACTGAGTTTTCCTAGGTTTTTGTCAAATATTTTTGAAACAATAAAATAATTTTTTGCCTATTAAAGACCATTTCTGGCCTTAAGAAAAACTTTTAAATAAAATAGGAAAATAAATTTTAAAATTATATTTTTGTGGTTTCTGGGTATCCTATATCTAATAGGAGTCAAATATATTTTTGGAAAGATTTTTACTGCCCTTAATTAAGTACTTGCAGTGCAAACCTCAATTCAGGGGTTTTTGAAAAACTAATTTTTTAAAATACTATTTGGCCAAATTATTTTTGCAAGAAATTATTTTTATGTCCTATACACATGGCATGATCATTGGGAAAGGTTTTTGGATCAAGGAGAAGGAGTATAAGAGTTGGAGGTTTTATTTTATTTTTAGAGCACTTGCAAACAACAGACAAAAGCCAATCAAGGCAAGGTCCAACACTCAAAAGTTTTTGTCAAACCACATTTTATCATGATTGTTAGCTTAAGTGTAGTGGCATGAAAATCAAGGTGTGACAAAAAATGGGCTGCAATAAATTCCATATGAATTAGAAAATGAGTACAAATTATAAAAATAATAGAAAATGGGTTGTACACGCCACAAATTTCGAGGCTGACTTGTTTACGCAAGGCTTTGTCAGTCAACACACGATTCTAGCAGTAGTGACTGTTGGATGTCCATCCAACGGCCGACGTGCTTCTTCAATCTCTGATCTTCTTGCTCCAGCCGCCTAAACTAGCGCCGGCGGGACTGCCTGCTCTCTCCTCTTATGGCCCACTATGATGTCGCGCAGGCTTCCCCGGCCCACCCTACTCCCTCTGTTGGCCTGGCCGCATGCAATCAACTGCCTGCTTATTATGCGAAAAAATGATTCCTCCCATTGACATCTGAGGTGCACCGGTTGGGAGGCTGACCTGTGGGCCTACTAAGTTGACACGTGCGCAGGGATTGTCAACTTAGTCAACAAACGATTCTAGCAGCAGTAACTATTGAATTTGAATCAAACGGTCCTTCTGCATCTTCAAGTGCTCCTCTTCTTGCACCAGCCGCCCAAACCAGCACAGGCGAGACCGCCTGCTCCTGCCTCCAGTGGCCGGCTGTGCTGCCGTTGAGGCCTCACTGCCTCCTACTAGTCCGATCGCTAGCCAGGCCCTGCGGCAACGGCAGCCTCACACCGCAGCCGAACCAGTGAACCCTCGTACTCCTCTCCATGTCTTCCCTGGCTCCGTGTCATCCCCTTCCTAGGCCTCGCCGTCGTCCACCGCCCTGGTGCTCTCGGCTCGGCGTGGTCAACGTGGTCATGGAACGACTTCCATCGGACATGGACTGTTCGTGGAGAGGCTGACAGCTGGGTCCACAGCCGCACACATGGAAATGCCTCCTTATTACGCACAAAATAATGCTTCCTCCAGCTGACAACTGGGACCCACCGGAAGGGCCTCTGTATTTCGCGAAAAAACATTCCCCCCGCTGACAGGTCGGACCCACCAGTTATATCTTCGCACACAAGGAAGTGCCTCCTTATTACGCACAAAAAATGAATACCCCCCTGCTAGCTGGGACCCGCCATAGTGGGTGGCTGACATGTGGGCCTACTGAGTTGATGGGGACGGAGGGCTTTGTCAACTTAGTCAAAACTCCAGTGACCGTATGATGTCCATCCAACGGCCATAGTGCTTCTTCAACCTCTGGTCTTCTTGCTCCAGCCGCCCAAAGCAGCGCCGGTCGTGCCGCCTGCTCCTGCCTCCCGTGGCCGGCTGTGCTGCCATAGAGGCCTCACCGCCCCCATACTACTCCCGCCGCTGGCCAGGCCATCCCTCTACTGACCCACACCCCCTGTTAGTTTGCGGTGACGGCAACCTCACACCGCAGCCGAACCAGTGAATCCTCGTACTCCTCTCCGCGTGGGCATCCACTGCCACGTCTTCCCCAGCTCCGTGTTGTCCCCTTCCTAGGCCTCACCGTCGTCCACCGCCGTGGTGCTCTCGGCGCGGCATGGTCAACATGGTCAAGGAACAACTTCCATCGGATGTGGACTGTATGTGGAGAGGCTGACAGCTGGGCCACGGCCGCATCAAGGAAGTGCCTCCTTATTAAGCGGAAAATAATGATTCCTCCACCTGACAGCAGGGACCCACCGGACGGGCCACTGTATTTCACGAAAAAACGTTTCCTCCCTGACTGCTGGGACCCACCAGCTACATCTTCGCATGCAAGGAAATGCGTCCAGGCAAAAAAATGATTCGCCCCCCTGACTGTTGGGACCCACCAGCTACATCTTCGCACGCAAGGAAGTGCCTGACAGTCGGGACCCACCTGGTCGAAGCGTACGTAGCGTTGTCATTCTGGTCGCGAACGTGTATGTACATAGTGGTCGATGTAGAGGCGCGCACGTGTCGTAGTAGAGGCGCGCACGTGTCATAGTAGAGGCGCACACGTGTCGTAGTAGAGGCGTGCACGTAGCATGTACACGTATGTATAGCGGCCAGGGTGCAAGAAAGTAAATACGGCCACGTACGTACATATGGGCAGGGTCTCGAACGCCTACTCGTGCATACGTACGGCTAGGGCTCGTGTACATGGCTGGGTCGGAACGGAGAAACATCGTCGTCGTCGTGTTCATGGGGAGCCAACCACCTGGGTCGGTATGGAATGCGTCGTCGTGTTCATCGGGAGGGCTTGGATGGAACAGGCGATGGAAACGAGGCCTGGCATATCGCAGAATGGAGGAAACGGCCTTGTGTTCGACCGGCCACGTTCGAAATGGGATCCTGTTCATCGGGAGGGGTCTAGCGTACCGCAAAACGGAGGAAACAGACTTGTGTTGGACCTCCTACGGTCAAAATGGGGTCCTGTTAATCGGGAGGTGTGTGGCGTACTGCAAAATGGATGAAACAGACTTGTGTTGGAGTGCTACGGTCGAAATGGAGGTCATGTTCATCGGGAGGGGCGTGGCGTACCACAAAACGGGACTCCACGGGATACTGTTCATCTCCACCGTCGACCTCCTCCAGCCTCCACGGGCTACTGTTCATCCACCGTCGACCTCCTCCAGCCTCCACCTGCGACTGTTCATCCACGGGCTCTTGTTCATGCAGCCTCCACCACCCGCTACTCCACCGGCTACTGTTCAACCACCCCTCTCCATAGGCTCCTGTTCAACCACCCCTCCACAGGCTACTGTTCATCCACCCCTCCACCATCTACTATTAATCCAGCCCTCCACGGGGTCGTCCTGTTCATCCAGCCCTCCACGGGGTCCTGTTCATCCTGCCCCAACTGGCTCGATCGATCGGGGTCCTGTTCATCCAGAGGCAACACCACGGGGTCCTGTTCATCCAGCCCCATCGCTGACTGTTCATCCACCCCCCCCCTCAACACTCACTGTTCATCCAGAACCAGCATCGATCGGCTTCTGTTAGCAGTAGTAGTGAAGGAATCACTCGATCGGGTTCAGTTAAGAGCCATCGATTGATCGCTCGGGTTCAGTAACGCATAGCCTGTAGTGCAATCGCTCGGGTTCAGTTAGAGCCCAACGCCTCGCACACACGCGCGTACATGTACGAGAGAAACACGCATCTCTTGGCCCCTGACCACCCACCGTAATCGGGAACTCCCCTAAATTTTCCTCGCCCTCGCTTCTACCATGGTTTTTTCCATCATGGACGGCCCAAAGAATGTCATGTAGCCGCGTCTCCGGCCCGCCAGGACGAAAAGCCCATTTTCTGTCATGATTTTTTGTCATAGAAGTAGGAGCCCACCAAATCTATGATGATACTGGGTTTTGTCACAATTATCATCATAGAAGTGTCATAAGTATGACAGAAAAAAAAAATTGTTCGGCCCAAAATGTCATGGATGTGTCTTTTTTTTGTAGTGCATGGCGGCATCCCACTATGCCTACAACACTCTGAAGATGCCGGGGCCAATGGGCGTCATTTCCATTCCATTAGACAAGAAAGACACAATCATATGCGTGGAAAAGATGTACCGGGAAGCAATCGCTGCAGAGGCCACAGAAGCTACTGCTCCCGCCAAGGAAAGCAAGAAAAAGAAGAAAGCTAACAAGGACGCCGGCGAGGAATCCAGGAAGTGCACCTCTTCGGAGTGCGCTGCGCCTGTTGATGACTTTCCGGAGATTTCCAATAGCAAGAGATCCAAGGCTGTTGCACCTGCTGTAAAGAAGGTCCCAGCAGGGCTGGTTGGCGTGGATGGTACATTTACTATTAGCGCCACCCTGAACGACAAATAGCAAAGCGCACTCGTTGCCTTCCTGTGGGCGAATGTCGATGTGTTTGCATGGCAACCATCTGACATCCCTGGTGTTCCCAGGGAGGTAATCGACCAGCACCTTACTGTCTGCCCACATGCCCGGCCCGTCAAGCAGAAGGTCTGGAAGCAAGCTTTGGAGCGGCAACAGTTTATCGCCGAAGAGATCAAGAAACTTGAGGCAGTTGGTTTGGTCAGAGGAGTATTACATCCTACGTGGTTAGCGAATCTAGTGGTGGTGTGCAAGGCGAATGGGAAATGGTGGCTTTGCATAGATTTCACAGATCTAAATAAGGCATGCCCGAAGGACCCGTCCCCCTTGCCGTGATCGTCCAGGTTGTGAACTCCAGCTCCAAGTGTGACCTGCTTTCCTTTCTGGATCCATACTTCAGGTACCACCAGATCTTCATGTCCAAGGAAGACGAAGAGAAGACCGTGTTCATAACCCCATGTGGCACATACTTCTTTGTAAGGATGCCCTTCGGGTTGAAAAGCGCAGGATCCACTTTTGCAAGAGTAGTACAGATTGGCTTTGAGTCCCAGCTGCACAGAAATATTGAAGCCTACATCAATGATATAGTGGCCAAAACCAAGGACAAAATGACTCTTATTCAGGATTTGGAAGAGACCTCTGCAAATCTGCGCAGGATAAGCTTGAAGCTGGACCCAGAGAACTATGTGTTTGGCGTTCCTTCTGGCAAGCTACTTGGCTACTTCGTGTCCTATCGGGGGATAGAGGCCAACTCCGACAAGATGAAGGCTATCGAGCAGATTCAAGCACCCAAGACAGTTAAAGACGTGAGACATTTGACTAGATGTGTTTCCGCACTGAGCAGGTTCATTTCCAAGTCTATCGAGTGTGCCCTGCCGTTCTTCAAAATCTTGAAGAAGGCGGGGCCCATGGAGTGTACCCCGGAGATGGACGCTGCACTACAATATTTGAAGACCTATCTTTCCTTTGTGTACACTTTGGTCGCTCCCAAGCCACAAGAGCCGATGCTGCTGTACTTAGCGGCAACCAATCAAGTGGTTAGTGCGGCTCTGGTGGTACAACGGGAAGTGGATGAAGCGGCAGCCACAACCACCATCCCCTTCGGAGAGGAGAGCGAACCCATGCCGGTAATGTCAGCTGCAGTTCAAGACAAGGAACAGTAGGGCAGTGTAAACAGTTCCAAGGTCATGACACGGAAGAAGGTGGTGCAGTGCCTAGTGTACTTCATCAGCTCCCTGCTGCAGGGGGCTAGGTCGAGGTACTCTGGTGTGCAGAAGTTGATTTTTGGCCTCATCATGGCCTCAAGGAAACTGCGCCACTACTTCCAAGCCCACGAGATCATGGTTGTCACCCGCTTCCCTTTGCAATGCATTCTCAGAAACCTCAAGGCCACTGGCAGAATAGTGGAATGGGCCTTGGAGTTATCCAGCTTTGGTTTGAAGTTTGAGAGCACGTCAACTATTCAGAGCAGAGCACTAGCAGAGTTCATTGCAGAGTGGACGCCAACCCCTGACAAAGAAGTACTGGAGACAGTCATTCCTGGCTAGGAAGCACCCCAAGAATGGATTGTGTACTTTGATGGTGCCTTCCCCCTACAAGGTGCAGGAGCTGGCGTGCTTCTCGTTGCTCCCACTGGGGAGCACCTTAAGTACCTCGTTCAAATGCATTTCCCCTGGGAGAAGGCTACAACCAATACTGCAGAATATGAAGGGCTCCTTGCCGGGCTCAGGATTGCAACAGAACTAGGAATCAAGAAGCTGATCATCTATGGAGATTCACGACTTGTGGTGAGACAAGTAAACAAGGATTACCAAAGCCCATTGATGGAGCATACATCCAGGAAGTGAGAAAGTTGGAGTAGCACTTTGACGGATTGCAAACAGAGCACATGCCACGTGCGGAAAACAGCATTGCTGACCATCTGTCAAAGTGCGCTGCGCAAAAACTCCCCGTGGAACCAGTGACTTTTGTTCTCAATATGACTCAGCCCTCCGTGTCCCCGGCAACAATGGCCATAAAGAGGAGGAAACTGGACTCTGGCAAGCCTCTCCCAGCAGAGCTTCCTGATCCCCTGATAGAGATATTGACGGGTAACAACTCCCCTTTGATCGGTGAGCTGAACCCTCCCGCCAAACTGCCAATCCTTGCGGTTGAGGCATGCGCTCCCGTGAATGAGAAGGTGCCGCTGGTCCTTGTTGTCAAGCCTCCGGGACAAACTTAGGCACGACACATCGTTCATTTCCTCCAAATAGGAGAACTTCTCCAAGAGCAAGAAGAAGCTGAAAAGTAGCCCGGAGGGCCAGTATGTATCAGTTCGTTGACGATACACTATACGGAAGAAGGCCCATTGGTGTGAAGCTGAAACGCATTTGCCATGAAGAAGGAAAGGAACTGCTGGCAGAGATGCACAAGGGTATGTGTGGCTCCCACATCGGATCAAGGGCCTTGGTTGTAAAAGCTTTCCATCAAGGTTTCTAACAGCCCACAACCCTCCTAGATGTAATTGAGCTAGTCACCAAGTGTGAAGCCTGCCAGTTCCAATCCAAGAATATCAATCAGCCTGCTCAAGCTCTTGAAATGATCCCTTTGTCATGGCCATTTTTGGTCTGGGGGCTCGACATCTTAGGCCCCTTCCGCTGCGCTACCGGGGGCTTTGAATTCTTGATCGTCGCAATCGACAAGTTTACAAAGTGGCCAGAAGTGGAGCCCATGAGAAAGGTGACCGCACAGTAAGCTATCAAGTTCTTGAAAGGATTGGTGTGCCGCTTCGGGGTACCTACCCGAATCATCACCGACAATGGCACCCAATTCACTAGCCGCGCCTTCATGCAATACGTTCATGCCCTCGGAAGCAAGATCTCATTTGCCTCTGTTGCCCATCCTAGAAGCAACGGAAAAGCTAAGAGGGCAAACGTTGAAGTGTTGCGAGGCCTCAAGACAAGAACATTTGATACGCTACAGAAGTGCGGCAGGCGATGGATCGACGAGCTGCCGGTGGTTCATTGGTCCCTCCGTATGACACCAAATCGAGCTACCGGACAGACTCCCTTCGCCCTAGTCTATGGGGCAGAAGCAGTTATACCCACAGAACTCATATATGGGTCACCGCGATTGCTTGCCTACGATGAAGTAGCGCAAGAACAGCACCGGCGTGACGACACTCTGTTAATTGAGGAGAACCGTCTCCGAGCTGCTACGCGTGCTGCACGTTACCAGTGAGCCGTGTGTCGCTATCACAACCGCAGGGTTCATCCCAGAGCTTTGAGGAAGGCGACCTTGTCCTTAGGCTCTTTCAGTCCACCAAGGGTACAAACAAGTTGACGCCGAAGTGGGAAGGCCCTTACCGGATAGTACGAGTCACCAGACCCGGTGTAGTCCGTCTGGAGATCGGAGATGGCATTCAGTTGCAAAACTCATGAAACATTAAGCATCTCTGTAAGTTCTACCCATAAGGCGTGGCTGTCGGGCCCTGCCCGACAACCACCTTTTTGTACAAGCTTTGCCGAAGTTGCATGTAACCCTTTGTACAAAGCCAGACGCACACACTGAGCAACAAAGAAATAAACAAAGCGTTGGGTGCCCCAAAGAAGATTGCATGCACGCATAAGCATAGCATGATCGTGTAGATAAGATCGCATGTAGCTCTGTTTTCATCTGCACTAAGCTGTAGGGATTCTTGTCGCGGACTCGATCCCGAAGAAAAGAAGTGAAGACAAGCCTACATAGCGATCCCCGGAAAGCCAAATAGAAAGTTCTCTCTCTTATCCATCTGTGTTCTATATAGAGGAACTTGTGCATATGAAAACCTCGCCACCTTCGAAACATTGGTGCTCCCTTCCTTTGCTCGAATGTTGCTTCGGTCAGGATGGTCGCAGTGGCCTTTGAAGAAAAAGGATTGGCAGGGGGACTGGTCCCTCTTTGTGTTTTTGTGCCTGGCAGACCTAGCCCAGCAGCAACAAACTGAGGGTACCACCAGGATAGCTTCCCAAGGAAAACTTGTTTACTTGAATGTATACAGGCATTTCACCTCTGCATGGATGTGATACATGCACAAGTACCCGGCAAAGCTTGTCTTTTTCATTAGCATGCTAATAAGCAAGTACAGATCATACAGAACACAAGCATGGGTAAAATAGATTACATAATTCAGACTAAAGTTTGGCCAATGCCTACATGTTTTAGACTGAAAAAAGATAAGTGCCCCGTGATGCCTTTGCTATGTCCCTCTCCTCCTCGAAACCACAGGGGGAGACGAAGAAGGTGGAGGGAAGGACTGGCTAGGATCCGACGCCTCCCCAGGATCAGGAGGGTGCCGCCCCCGGGCTGAGGAAGAAATCAGAGGGCAAGTGTAAATGGTGGCGCTGCCGAGGCTCAGCTGGTGATGATGGTGCTGCCGGCAATCACGCTATGTCAGAGCGATCATCCTCGCTCTTGACGCGTCATGGGTTGTCACCACCCTCCTCATCACTCTCGCTCGAAGGGGCACGTCTACCGTTGCTCGAGCCCCTGCCGCGGCGGCCATGACATGCACCGAGCGCTTTGGGAAACTCCATAGAGAGCATGGTCATATCCATCGACCCAAAGCTAGGAGGATGTCGTCCCCTGAAGAAGCATGTACAGGAACAAGGAACCCGCCCATACGCAAGATGAGCGGTACCCCTGGAGAGGGGATCTGCTGTAACCAATGGCAAACCACTTCCGCGGTCTCCCTTCATCATCACAGGTGAAGAGGATATAGGCCATGGTTGATCACCATGCTTGGTGTCTATTATGGACTCTGGCGTGGTATCGCCTACATGGCCCCTCACTAAGATTAAGACCGCAGGTGGCCCAGCAACGAGCACGCCGGAGTCGCTACCTCCGACACTGCCGCCGCGCCGCCAGCGCGCCTACCTAATACCTTTCCCACTCGTGCTAAGCACCGGACCACCACTCCAGGCCGGATGCTTTGTGCGATGGTGGGAAGGGGACCCTATCTCAACGAAGGCGTGACCACACCCTCCTTCCCTTCGCTCGTCATGACAAATACGCAACACCAGAAGACAAGAGGGGGAGGTTGGTGTGAGCCTACGCCCCCACCCACGTCCCCTTTTATAGGTAAAACGAGGCTGGAGGCTGGCTCCTTCCTCGGTGGGTGACTGTCGTCCTTCTCCACCAATCTGAGAAGGCCGAGCCTCTGCCATGATGCTCTCTCCTGCACCACGCGCCTCCGTTACTTATCCCACCCAATGCACGCATCATATGTGGCAAGGGAAAAGAACGTGCTGGGAATTGTGAATTGGCAGTTACTCCCCCGTGCGTTGAAGTCATTCGCGGGCCATTACAAAGATGGCCCCACTACAATTGGCATTACGCAATGCGCGGGGAAGCCGAAAACTGACTCAAGATCAGATTAATGAAGAAGCAAAGAAGACCTCAAAAGACGAACTCCCGCAGCCTCCTCGCCTATGTACTTGACAGGGCCTACCCCGACAACGCTCGGTAGCACGTTCAGGCCAGGCCCGGGGGCTCCTGTCGGTGCAACAAACCCATGTATGTTGCTCGGACTGTACACATGCTCAAGAGAAAGGTTACAACATCCAAGACAAGACCAAATAGAAGAGATAGCTCTTCGAGAAATAGAAGGGAAGATCAAGAAGACGAAGTCAAGCTAATGGAGCAAGACACCACTAAGGAAAAACTTCCCTTGCCGGGAAGGTGAGCCTGGCAGGGTCGAGGTGGCCCCAAAGACAAGTCTCAAGACTGCCCCTACAAGCTTGCCGGGGATGCTGAGGGCGGACTACCTCGCCAAGGCTCCACCACTCCACCTCACATCAACGCAAGTCATCGATCAGTGCGGTGTCAAGCCCCCAAGTGACTAAGTGGCTGTTATTTGGCACGTGGCAGCCACTTCCGAAGGAAATCTCCTCTAAATGACACTCGTCCAGAGATGTGTCACGCAAGCAGGCGAGAAAGTGGTCGTACAGCCCGACAATGCTTGTCGGGCTGCGCTACGATGTGACACTAAGCGGTGCATTTAATGCACCTTGCATGTCCGCAGAGTTAGGTATGATAGCACTGTTTGCTATCTAATCAATATGCAATGACTGATTTGCCATTGTGGTGACCCCTTGATCTATAAAAGGAGGGCCGTGGCAACCTTAGAAAGGATTAGGAAACTTGTACTCTCGTACACGTGTAGCTGCTCTCGCCCCAAGGCAATCTTGCCGGGCTAGAGCGCTGCATCTCCACCCTCATCAATCCACCAAAGCAGGAGTAGGGTTTTACGCCTCGCGGCAGCCTGAACCTGGGTAAAACTGCCCGTGTGATCGCTGTTGTGCTGCTCTGCACCTTCCGCTCTTTGTGCAATGTGCTCTTCCCCCTTGCCGAACCACAAGGGGCCGATGGCCCCATTGGTGGCCATGTTTTCCCACGACACCTCTCAAAATTACATTAATCTCTGTTTTAAAACCTTCAAGGTCTGGCACCTCTGCAATTCCATGCTTCCCTCTATGAAGGGCATATCTATTTACTTTTATTGTTGAGTCATCATCGTCTTATTAAAAGCACCAGCTGGAGAGCACCATTGTCATTTATATGCTTTGTTTTTTTCGATATTGAGTATGAGTATGACTAGTCTCTTTTGCCATGAATTATAATGTCTAGTTCGTCCCTGGTCTTCAGGGGTGCTCAGCATTTATATTTTGCAATCTCATAAAGGGCTAGGGAGATACCATTTTGCAATATTATATCATGATTGTTTTGAAAAGTGTTGCCATCCGAAATATCTTATTATTACTCGCTGGTTGATTATGCCATTGATATGAGTAAATGTGAGACCTAAATGTTATTGTGAATATTGTTAGTTCATAATCTTTGCTGAAAACCTGAACATTGGCTCAACATATTTGCAACCACAAAATCAAACAAGTTTGTAGAAGTTTTTCTTTGTCACTTTCGGTTTGTCAGCTGAATTGCTTGCTGAAAAGCAATGGGTTAAGCTTGGGGGAGTCAATACGTGTCCATCGTATCTACTTTTCCAAACCCTGTTGCCCTTGTTTTGGACTCTAATTTGCATGATCTGAATGGAACTAACCCGGACTGACGCTATTTTCAGCAGAATTGCCATGGTGTTATTTTTGTGTAGAAATAAAAGTTCTCGGATTGGCCTGAAAATTTATAGATAATATTTTTGGAATATATAAAAAATACTGGTGGAAAAGGATACCAGAGGTGGGCCACCCAGGAGCCACAAGCCCTGGGGGGGGCGCCTACCCCCAGGGTGCACCCTGATAGCTTGTGGGGCCCCTGGAGCTCTAACAACCCTAACTCCAACTCCATATATGCCTATTCACGAAGAAAGAAATCAGAGAGAAGGATTCATCGCTTTTTACGGTACGGAGCCACCGCAACCTTCCTCCATCACCAATTCCATGATGCTCACAGTCGTGTGTGAGTAAATCCATCGTAAGCTTGCTGGACGGTGATGGGTTGGATGAAATTTATCATGTAATCGAGTTAGTTTTGTTAGGGTTTGAACTCTAGTATCCAGTATGTGATTGCTATGACTTTGCTATGCTTAATGCTTTTCACTAGGGCCCGGGTGCCATTATTTCAGATCTGAACCTATTATGTTTCCATGAATATATGTGTGTTCTTGATCCTATCTTGCAAGTTGCAGACACCAATTACGAGTTAAGATCCGCATACCCCAAGGTGACAACAATTGGGATTCTTTCCCGTGATTACCGTAGTTTGAGGAGTTCATGTATTCACTAAGTGCTAAGGCTTTGTTCCGGTTCTCTATTAATAGGAGGCCTAACTATCCCTTTGTTTCCATCAGGACCCCGCTGCAATGGAGGGTAGGACAAAAGATGTCATGCAAGTTCTTTTCCATTATAACATATGACTATATACGGAATACATGCCTACATTATATTGATGAATTGGAGCTAGTTTTATGTCACCCTAGGTTATGACAGCTACATGATGAATATCATCCAACACAATTATCATCGTTGATCCAGTGCCTATGAGATTTTCATATTGATCTTTGCTAAGTTACTTTCGTTGCTACTGCTGGTACAATCACTACAAAACTGCTACTGCTACTTTTGCCATTGTTCCTGTTACTATCATACTACTTTGCTACTAAATACTTTGCTGTAGATATTAAGTCTTTCATGTGTGGTTGAATTGAAAACTCAACTTCTAATACTCGTGAATATTGTTTGGCTCCCCTTATGTCGAATAAATAAATTTGGGTTGAATACTCTACCCTCAAAAACTGTTGTGATCCCCTATACTTGTGGTTAAGTTATTGCAGCATTTCTTGCCTAGGCTTTGTCCTCCTTTTTCTTACGATGGCATAGTGCTCTGCGTCACCGGGGCCCAGTCCCCAAGCGAGCCTCAGCCATCACTGGTATGCCAGGTCATGATGCCTTGGGCAAGGCCAGGAGGTGAGGGGCTCGAGGTCCAGTAAGAGCTCTTGAGGCGCGATGCTCAAGAGGCCCCTCTTGACATGCAAGCCACTCCCGGGAGAAAAAGGGGCTTTGCCTAGACAAGGTCATGAAAGTAGTGCAGAGTGTTCTTAAGAGGCTTGTGCTTGACGTGGAGATGATGACTTAGCTAAAGAGGCGGCGCAAGGCATTCATGGCATGCGGGTGACCTTCGCAGTGCGAGGCGCGCTTCCTTGGGGCTTTGGTTCCCTATGGGACATTTCCCTGCGATAGGTCAACACAAGTCCCGTGAAGGGCATGTAAAGCATCGACGTCCTTAGTGTTTTAGTTGATGTGAACCTAGCTGAACTGCAACCCTTTCGCCCCATATCTCCTCGCGAGGTTTTTCCCCCACTTTTCCCTTGCTCGCCATGGTGCTCTACGTCGTTTGGACCCATCCCTCGAGCAGAGCTCAGCCGCCGCTGGTATGTCAGGTTGCGATGCCTGGGACAAGCCCAGGTGGTGAGGGCCTGAGAGCCAGTAGGAACTCTTGAGGTGCGATGCTCAAGGGTTCCCCTTTGACGTGCAAGTGGCTCACGGGAAAAAAGAAGTGGCGCTCCTTAAGAGGTTCATAGAGGGAGCAGCCTCGGTCAGCAACAATGCGGTGTGTGGTGGTTGTACTTAGCTTGTGCAGGCCAGACCGTTTCCTATCCTGGGCTGACCCTCCTAAGGTGGCAGGGTGTCGTCAAGGAGCCATCTGAATACCTGTCTCCTCCAGTTCCTGTGCATTGACAGATTACAAAGTACAAAGGGCGGCACGCGCTTGCCGATCTGCTCATGATTGTTCCATGAGAAGATAAGGCAATAAGGACCTGGTGAGGTGATGTGCACGGGGCCGGCCCACGAGACATAGCTCAGTTGCTTAGATTTATCAACGCTCCAGGAACGAACCCAAGCTAATGCGCCATGCCGGTAGCCCCCTCTCATAGGACGTTCAGGAGGAGTGCTGGCAACGCGTGAAGCCCGTGGGGCGGTGACTCCAGAAGCGGTGTGGTATAAAGCGCAGGCTTAACAGCCATAACAACTCATAAAGGCATAACTAGTTTTGGATACATGAACAAAACGATGTTGCCTCAGGGAAGGGCCCTAGCAGCCTGAGGATAACTCAGCCCATGGGGCGCCCTCAATTGAACAAACCAAAAATTCACCTAGAAATGATGCTGAAGAAGCGTCGAGGTAGTCGATGAAGTGCGCCGCGGAGGTCCGCTCCTCATGAGCCAGATGGCTTCGGAGGCTCGTGTCGGATTCCGGGCTCCACGGACCCAAGAAAGGTTCGAACTCAGGGGCGTGTGCGAAGAACTCCACCTCTCAAGCCGATCGATCCGCTACTCTCATGACCTAGCTCGATGAACAGGGAGGAAAAGGAAACGGCAGTTTACCCAGGCTCGGGCTACCTTGCGGTGTAAAACCCTACTCCTGCTTTGCGGTGGATTAGCCTCGTGGGGGGTTGAGGATGAACTAGTATAAGGGCTTGTTCTTGTGATGAGCTCCTGGAGCTTTGTCTCTCAAGGGCTGCTACGTCTCGAGCTTGCGTTGGTTTCCCCCAAAGAGGAAAGGATGATGCAGCACAGTAGCGCAAGTATTTCCCTCAGTTTTTGAGAACCAAGGTATCAATCCAGTAGGAGGTCACGCACAAGTCCCTCGTACCTGCAAAACACGATAGCAACTCGCAACCAACGCTTAGGGGTTGTCAATTCCTTCACGGTCACTTACGAGAGTGAGATCTGATAGAGATAATATTTTTGGTATTTTTGATAGATAGATGCAAACTAAAAAGTAAAGGCAAAGTAAAAACAAAGCAAGTAAATAAAGTGATATAGATTGATATGATGAGAATAGACCCGGGGGCCATAGGTTTCACTAGTGGCTTCTCTCAAGAGCATAAGTATTCTACGGTGGGTGAACAAATTACTATTGAGCAATTGACAGAATTGAGCATAGTTATGAGTATATCTAGGCAATGATCATGTATATAGGCATCACGTTCGTGATAAGTAGATCGAAGCGATTCTGCATCTACTACTATTACTCCACTCATCGACCTCTATCCAGCATGCATCTAGAGTATTAAGTTAAAAACAGAGTAACGCTTTAAACAAGATGACATGATGTAGAGGGATAAATTCATGCAATATGATAAAACCCCGTCTTGTTATCCTTGATGGCAACAATACAATATGTGCCTTGCAACTCTTTATGTCACTGAGTAAGGACACCGCAAGATTGAACCCAAAGCCATGCACTTCTCCCATTGCAAGAACTACCAATCTAGTGGCCAAACCAAACGGATAATTTGAAGAGACTTGCAAAGATAACTCAATCATACATAAAAGAATTCAGAGAAGAATCAAATATTGTCCATAGATAATACTGGATCATAAACCCACAATTCATTGGTCTCAACAAACACACCGCAAAAACAAGATTACATCCAATAGATCTCCACAAGAGAGGGGGAGAACATTGTATTGAGATCCAAAAAGAGAGAAGAAGCCATCTAGCTACTAGTTATGGACCCGAAGGTCTGAAGTAAACTACTCACACTTCATCGGAGGGGCTATGGTGATGATGTAGAAGCCCTCCATGGTGGATGCCCCCTCTGGCGGAGCTCCGGAACAGGCCCCAAGATGGGATCTTGTGGATACAGAAGGTTGCGGCGGTGGAATTAGGTTTTTGGCTCCCCCTTTGATCATACGGGGATACATAGGTATATATAGGAGGAAGGAGTACGTCGGTGGAGCTCTGAGGGTCCCACGAGGTAGGGGGCGCGCCCGGGGGGGGGGGGCTCCCTCCACCCTTGTGAAATCCTCGGAAGCTTCTTGGAGTAGGGTCCAAGTCTCCTGGATCACGTTCGATTGGAAAATCACGATCCCGAAGGTTTCATTCCGTTTGGACTCCGTTTGATATCCTGTTTCTTCGAAATACTGAAAAGGCAAAAAACAGCAATTCTAGGCTGGGCCTCCGGTTAATAGGTTAGTCCCAACAGTAATATAAAAGTGAAAAATAAAGCCCAATATAGTCCAAAACAGTAGATAAAGTAGCATGGAGCAATCAAAAAATTGTAGATACGTTGGAGACGTATCAAGCATCCCCAAGCTTAATTCTTGCTCGTCCTCGAGTAGGTAAATGATAAAAAAAGAATTTTTGATGCGGAGTGATACTTTGGCATAATTTCAATGTAAATCTTCTTAATTGTGATATGAATATTCAGATCCGAAAGATTCAAGGCAAAAGTTCATATTGCCAGAAAAATAATAATACTTCAAGCATACTAATCAAAGCAATCATGTCTTCTCAAAATAACATGGCAAAAGAAAGTTCATCCCTACAAAATCATATAGTTAGGCTATGCTTCATTTTTGTCACACAAAGATGTTCCCAACTTCTATACCCCCGATGACAAGCCAAGCAATTGTTTCATACTTAAATAATCTCAAACTTTTTCAACCTTCACGCAATACATGAGCGTGAGCCATGGATATAGCACTATGGGTGGAATAGAATATGATGATGGGGATTGTGTGGAGAAGACAAAAAAGGAGAAAGTCTCACATCAACGAGGCAAATCAATGAGCTATGGAGATGCCCATAGATTGATGTTAATGCAAGGAGTAGGGATTGCCATGCAACGGATGCACTAGAGCTATGAATGCTCAACAAAAGAAAACTAGTGGGTGTGCATCCAACTTGCTTGCTCATGAAGACCTAGGTCATTTTGAGGAATCCCATCGTAGGAATATACAAGCCAAGTTCTATAATGAAAAATTCCCACTAGTATGAACAAGACAACTTAAGAGACTCACTATATGAAAAACATGGTGCTACTTTGAAGCACAATATATGAGACTCACTACATGAAGAACAAGGTGCTACTTTGAAGCACAAGTGTGGAAAAAGAGATAGTAGCATTGCCCTTTTTATATCTTTTTTTGGGCCTTTCTTTTTTTGGCCTTTCCTTTTTTTGGGCCTTCCTTTTTTTTGGCCTTTCTTTTTTTTATTTGGGCAATGCTCTAATGATGATCATCACACTTTCATTACAACATATGAATTACAACTCGATACTAGAACAAGATATGACTCTATATGAATGCCTCCGGCGGTGTACCGGGATGGTGCAATGAATCAAGAGTGACATGTATGAAAAATAATGCATGGTGGCTTTGCCACAAATACGATGTCAACTACAAGATCATGCAATGGCAATATGACAAAAGTAATGCATGTCACGATGATGATGGTGGAAGTTGCATGGCAATATATCTCGGAATGGCTATGGAAATGCCATGATAGGTAGGTATGGTGGCTGTTTTGAGGAAGATATAAGGAGGCTTATGTGTGATAGAGAGTATCGTATTACGGGGTTTGGATGCACCGGCGAAGTTTGCACCAACTCTCAAGGTGAGAAAGGCCAATGCACGGTACCGAAGAGGCTAGCAAAGGTAGAAAGGTGAGAGTGCGTATAATCCATGGACTCAACATTAGTCAAAAGAACTAATATACTTATTGCAAAAATTTAGAAGTCATCAAAAATCAAGTACTATGCGCATGCTCCTAGGGGGATAGATTGGTAGGAAAAGACCATCGCTCGTCCCCGACCGCCACTCATATGGATGCACAAGCCAGGTACACTTCATGTTTAAAATTTGTTACATAACTTTAACCATACGTGCATGCTACGGGACTTGCAAACTTCAACGCAAGTATTTCTCAAATTCATAATCACCCAACTAGCACGACTTTGATATTATTACCTCCACATCTCAAAACAATTATCAAGCATCAAACTTATCTTAGTATTCAACGCACTCAAAAGAAAGTTTCACATATCTTGAATACCAAGTATATTAACATTAAGCAAATTACCATGCTATTAACGACTCTCAAAATAATCTAAGTGAAGCATGAGAGATCAAGTTTCTTTAAAACAAATCCACCACCGTGCTCAAAAACATCTAAGTGAAGCACTAGAGCAAAAATTATCACGCTCAAAAAGATATAAGTGAAGTAATATGAGCAAACTATCAAGCTCAAAAGATATAAGTGAAGAACATAGAGTATTCTAACAAAATTCAATTCATGTATGGCTCTCTCAAAAGGTGTGTACAGCAAGGATGATTGTGGTAAACTAACAAGCAAAGACACAAATAATACAAGACGCTCCAAGCAAAACACATATCATGTTGGTGAATAAAAATATAGCTCCAAGTAAATTACCGATGGAAGTGGATGAAAGAGGGGATGCCTTCCGGGGCATCCCCAAGCTTTGACTTTTTGGTGTCCTTGGATTACCTTGGGGGTTCCATGGGCATCCCCAAGCTTAGGCTCTTTCCACTCCTTGTTCCATAATCCATCAAAAGAATTCACCCAAAACTTGAAAACTTCACAACGCAAAACTCACCAGAAATCTCGTGAGCTCCGTTAGAGAAAGAAAACAAAAGACTACTTCAAGGTACTGTAATGAACTCATTCTTTATTTATATTGGTGTTAAACCTACTGTATTCCAATTTCTCTATGGATCATAAACTATTTTACTAGCCATAGATTCATCAAAATAAGCAAACAACACACAAAAAACAGAATCTGTCAAAAACAGAACAGTCTGTAGTAATCTGTAACTAACGCAAAATTCTGGAACTCTAAAAATTCTACCAAAATATTAAGTCCTGGAAAATTTGTTTATTGATCATCAGCAAAAAGAATCAACACAAAAGCACTCTCCAGTAAAAAAGGGCAGCTAATTTCGTGAGCGCTAAAGTTTCTGTTTTTCAGCAGAATCAAATCAACTATCATCGTAGGTTATCCTATAGGTCCTACTTGGCACAAACACTAATTAAAACATAAAACCACATCCAAAGAGAAGGTAGATGGATTATTTATTCCTAAACAGAAGCAAAAACAAAAAACACAAAATAAAATTGGGTTGCCTCCCAACAAGCGCTATCGTTTAACGCCTCTAGCTAGGCATAAAAGCAAGGATAGATCTACGTATTGCCATCTTTGGTAGGCAATTCTTCAATGAGGCATCTACCTCCCTTAGAATTTTCTTTCTTTCTAGAAATTATCAAACCTTTAGGCATAAGATCGAAAAATTCATTCGTAGCAAATGGTTCCTTAATGATAGTATAAAGATCGGGATGAATACTTATAGATTTAAGATCCGCATTTTCCTTACTAGATGATTCACCCTTATTTTTAGGAACATACATAAGCTTGGCAATTTTAGTAGGAGGACTAGGAGTATTCTTTATGGAGGAAAAAGCGGTTCCCAAATTGGTAATGATACCCTCAAGTTTATCGATACGAGTAGAGTCTAGATTTATTTTTTCATTAACCATGGGTTCCTTCTCCTTAATATTTTTCAAAGTCATTCCTACCTTAGATCCATATTGAGTAATTTGATTATGAATATTTTTATCTAGATTTTCAATGGATTCAATGGTAGCAACTTTGTTTTCAATAATTTCAAGCCTTTGCATAACATGCTCCAAGGTTAACATAGTTCCATTAACCAAAAGAGGAGGTGAGCCAAATAAATCTATTAAAGCATTATAGGAATCAAAAGTATGTCTACCCAAGAAATTCCCTCCGGTAATGGTATCAAGGATATATCTACACCAAGGATTAGCACCTACATAAAAATTGCGAAGAAGAACTGAAGTCCTGGTAGATCTATTTTGAGCATTGCAAATTCTATACCAAGCATCTTTTAGATTTTCTCCGTCCCTTTGTTTAAAATTTAGCACTTCATTCTCGGGAGATAACGGAGAAGATATAAGACTAGTCATGATGACAAGCAAGCAAACTAACACACGAGCAAACAAAAGGACGAGGAAAAGGCAACGGAAAGAGAGGAGGAGATTGGGAAAGAGAGGGTGAATAAAACGGCAAGGGTGAAGTGGGGGAGAGGAAAACGAGAGGCAAATGGCAAATAATGTAATGCGAGAGATAGGGATTGTGATGGGTACTTGGTATGTTGACTTTTGCGTAAGCCTCCCCGGCAACGGCACCAGAAATTCTTCTTGCTACATCTCGAGCTTGCGTTGGTTTTCCCCGAAGAGGAAAGGATGATGCAGCACAGTAGCGTAAGTATTTCCCTCGGTTTTTGAGAACCAATGTATCAATCCAGTAGGAGGTCACGCGCAAGTCCCTCGTACCTGCACAACACGATAGCAACTCGCAACCAATGCTTAGGGGTTGTCAATCCCTTCACCATCACTTACGAGAGTGAGATCTGGTAGAGATAACATTATTGGTATTTTTTATAGATAGATGCAAAGTAAAAAGTAAAGGAAAAGTAAAAACAAAGCAAGTAAATAAAGTGATATAGATTGATATGATGAGAATAGACCCGGGGGCCATAGGATTCACTAGTGGCTTCTCTCAAGAGCATAAGTATTCTACGGTGGGTGAACAAATTACTATTGAGCAATTGACAGAATTGAGCATAGTTATGAGTATATCTAGGAAATGATCATGTATATAGGCATCACGTCCATGACAAGTAGATCGAAACGATTCTGCATCTACTACTATTACTCCACTTGTCGACCGCTATTCAGCATGCATCTAGAGTATTAAGTTAAAAATAGAGTAATGCTTTAAGCAAGATGACATGATGTAGAGGGATAAATTCATGCAATATGATAAAAACCCCATCTTGTTATCCTCGATGGCAACAATACAATACGTGCCTTGCAACTCTTTCTGTCACTAAGTAAGGACACCGCAAGATTGAACCCAAAGCCATGCACTTCTCCCATTGCAAGAACTACCAATCTAGTTGGCCAAACCAAACGGATAATTCGAAGAGACTTGTAAAGATAACTCAATCATACATAAAAGAATTCAGAGAAGAATCAAATATTTTCCATAGATAATACTAGATCATAAACCCACAATTCATCGGTCTCAACAAACACACTGCAAAAAGAAGATTACATCGAATATATCTCCACGAGAGAGGGTTGAGATCCAAAAAGAGAGAAGAAGCCATCTAGCTACTAGCTATGGACTCGAAGGTCTGAAGTAAACTACTCACACTTCATCGGAGGGGCTATGGTGATGATGTAGAAGCCCTCCATGGTGGATGCCCCCTCTGGCGGAGCTCCAGAACATGCCCCAAGATGGGATCTCGTGGATACAGAAGGTTGCGGCGGTGGAATTAGGTTTTTGGCTCCCCCTTTGATCATACGGGGATACGCAGGTATATATAGGAGGAAGGAGTACGTCGGTGGAGCTCCAAGGGGCCTACGAGGTAGGGTGCGCGCCCAGGGGGGCGCCCTCCACCCTCGTGACCTCCTCGGAAGCTTCTTGGAGTAGGGTCCAAGTCTTCTGGATCACGTTCAGTTGGAAAATAACGATCCCGAAGGTTTCATTCTGTTTGGACTCCGTTTGATATTCTGTTTCTTCGAAATACTGAAAAAGGCAAAAAACAGCAATTCTGGGCTGGGCCTCCGGTTAATAGGTTAGTCCCAAAAGTAATATAAAAGTGAAAAATAAAGCCCAATATAGTCCAAAACAGTAGATAATGTAGCATGGAGCAATCAAAAATTATAGATATGTTGGAGACGTATCAAGGGCTCAAGGATTCGATGAGTCGATAGCTCTCCCTCTTCTACGTTGGTGGATAGGCTATATTCATAGTGGCCTTGGTCCTCTTCCCCCAAAACATAGGCGGGAAGGGATCCCACAACGGACAAATTTGAAAGGGGACAAGTAGTACACTCGATCCTGACGAAAGGTGGTCGTCGCCTGCAAAGCTTCTGATCATGACGTCGTGGTGGGCTCAATGATGACATCCATCTTGCCGTTCTGGCGGTCCTTTTCTTGTTGCACGCAAATGGCAATATTTGGCTGATTCCTTGGGACTTCGCATGTGCGCTTGCCTCCTTTGCACCAAAGAGGAAACCTGCCGCTCTGCGCCCGCTGGCACGCGCCTGGCCTTGGTCGTCATGGTTGATGACATTTCAGCCTCATGAAGTGAGACCTTGCATAGAAATCTCCGCTCCTTAGGAGGCCGCATGGGGTGGCTGCTCCCTCAGGAGGTCTTAATGTCGTCTGCCTCGCGAGGCTCGGGCCCTCGTGAGGGTCTTGTCTTGTCGTGGTTGAAGATGGGCCGTACCAGGCCGTCGATGGAGCCACGCTATGGGCTGCAGGTAGGCAAGTCTGGGTAACTTGGTTCCTAGAACACCGACAGAAGCCCTCGGGCCCAAGGTGCGCTCGCACTTGGCTTCGAGGCGAAGCCAATGGGCAAGTGCGGAACACCGCGGGCCCCAGTCGCCTGCAGACCGAGTCGACGCGTGGCGCTTGATAGGACGTGACCGTCTCCATTTCCCCATGCTGCCTCGACAACCATCCGACTTGACAACTGTCTGCTGCCCGTAGAGAAAATCATTATTACTTGAGATCATGGGAGGCCGATGATTTACCTTCCTTTCGCTATAAATGCGGGAGCGGGCGGAGCCCCCTGCCCATCTTAGTCTTCTTGTTTCTTGCTCCTCCTTCTCCTTGCTTCACCGTCTTGCCAGTGCGTCCATTGTGCCGATCAGGAGGTTCTCTACAGCGGAGAAAGCAAAGGCCCCTGAGGTGGAACCCAAGCTGCTCCCGCCGAAGAAAAGGCCGGATCACTCCTAGGGCAGCGCCGACGAGGTCGTGATGACGCGGCCTTGGCACGAACGGGCCCCGTCGGGCTTTCTGATTCCCTTGTACGCCTGCGCGCAGGGCCCTGCGCATGACGACCGGCGTCGCGAGGAGCGGGGCCGTGGAGGAGGGCAAGCAGCAGCCGCGAGGCTACCTCCTTCGTGGTCCCATGCTGAAGGCTCGGCCCGAGAGTTCATGGTGTGCGCAGCAATGCCGCCACACATGTGGATTTGCCTCCCAAGGCCCTTCGCGCGGGAAATACCGCCAAGGGGGCCCATCGAGCTGGGGCTGCAGCACGACGGATGCTGCGGTCAGGCCGCGGAAGCAGAGGTCGTGGTCATGTACGGCGGCGATGCCTTCATAAACCGAGGGTGGGGCGCGATTGCTCGCGCTTGCCGCCCGTAGGGGGGCCATGCCATCCACTTCAAGTACGACGAGGCGTCGACTCTCTTCTTCAACGTCTTCGACAAGGAAGGTCGACGCCTGGGATGCTGCCAAGGGGGAGGTGGCTGCAGCGACAGGGCCGACGGTGGCGAGCTTGCCCTTGGTCTTGCCAATGACTCCTCCAACTATAGCAGCGCCTCCTCGGATAGCAGCAGCGCCTCCTGATGTGGATACAGACCCGAGGTAGGGTCATAGGCCTGACCTATACATCCTACCCAAGGTCACTATCCCAAAAGATAAGAAGACCAAGAATCCACTCGACGATATAGTTACTCGACCGTCATTCCCCACTTTCACTCGACCATATGGGAAATGACTCGACTATATCAGAGACCAGGAGTCGAAGGAATGCACAATGGCCGGGCATTCACTCCCTAGTCTTCATGAGCATTAAGAGTATTTAAGACTGCCGTTACCAGTAACGCCCTTACTTTATGTACATTAAGTCCCTTGTAATGGAGGTTGGCTAGGGTCCTGGTGCACTCTATATAAGCCACCCCCTCCTCTGGGACAAGGGTTTGCACCCCCTGTAACACCACACACATAATCCAATTGACCACCTCCGGGCACCGAGACGTAGGGCTGTTACTTCCTCCGAGAAGGGCCTGAACTCATAAACCTCGTGTGTACATCTTTGCCATAGCTAAGATCTTGCCTCTCCATACCTACCCCCTTTCTACTGTCAGACTTAGTACCACGACAGTTGGCGCCCACCGTGGGGCAGGTGTCTTAGTGACTTATTGGTGAAGTTGCAAGTTTTTCCGATCATCATCATGGTTTCCGGCAGCGAGATGGTTGAGGGCCGCGAGATCCGTCTCGGCGCGCTTGTTTTCACCGCCGACGACTCAGCGTGGCTCCAGGAAGCTCCACTCGATGTTGAGGCGCTCCCCGTCCAAGGGACGATGCACTTTCGCACGTGCGTTCGTGGCGTCCTTCTTCGGCAGCCGTCGACTCAGTATCAGTCGGCTCCGGCAACATCTTCCTTCCCTGCTGTTCGCTGCCACAAGCGATCCGGTCGATCGCGGCTTCAGCGGTGGGTGAAGCATGCGGTGGCTTGACGTTCAACCACTCATCAAGTCACAACAATCCAGCCCGATGAAACTCTCCACGGCCTGTTTGATCTGTCAACTGGCTCCGCGGAGACGGTGTCCGAGTGCGATAGCAGCGATCCAGCGGCTGAGGTCCTGATGGTCGACGGTCCGCTTGGTCCGCCTGGATTCCACCGCGAGGATGGTGAAGAGGCCGGTGGCGATCCATCACGGGTCCACGAGGAGTACCATCCCGAACCTCTCTCTTCGCAGTAGAGAGAGGATCTTCGTCGTCGCAACATGGATGCACTTCACATGCCCATTGTTGGGGAAACTCCCGAGGCTCGGGCCTTGGAGGAGGCGCGCTTGGCTAACTTGGCTGAGCGCACTCGACTGGAGAACTTGCAGCGCGCTCTCGACGAACAAGCCTTGGATCGAGTTCCCGATTCCAGTCGACGGCAGCTTTTCCCACCTCCACCTAAGGTATACCGTACTCCGATTCAGAACCTCACTGCTACGACCCGAATTGCAGAGTCGATTCAACCTTCCCAGTCAGAGGCTGGCCGAGGGTTGGAGCAGATCCGGGCCCTGCTCCGAGCGGCAGGAGAACATAATTCTGCGGTGTCTCAGTCGCGGAATAGGATACATAGCAGATCCGTGGTAGCAGATATAGTTCAGTCGGCCCATAGCCCAAGATCGCCCCCGCGGCGTGAAGGCCGTGGGAAGTACGATCATCAGTTCGACCACGACAATCATCGTCGAGTGCCAACGCCTCCTTCGAGGAGTGCGTCGTATGTGCCTCGGCAGAACAATGACAGACACCGTCATAGGGATGAGCGCAGAGCTCCAGTCGACCCCAGGGAGCCGGGCTTCGATGCGAGATCCGTTCTCGTCGAGGGCCTGGTCGACCGAAATAGGGTACACAGAGAAGACCTGGGCAGAGATCGTCTGAGTGGCAGTAGATTACATGTTTCAGGCCCAGAATGTTTTGGCAGGGGCATCAGAGCAGCGGTGATTCCTCCCAACTTCAGGTTGGCAACATGAGTCAGTAAGTTCACCGGGGAATCCAAGCCTGAAACATGGCTTGAAGATTACTGAGTGGCTGTGCAGATTGGAGGCGGAAACGATGAGATAGAAATGAAGCGTCTCCCTCTTATGTTGGAAGGGTCAGCCCGAGCATGGTTGACTCAGTTGGCCCCGGACAGTATACACAGCTGGGAAGAGCTATCTTGAGTGTTCGTAAGAACCTTTGATGGCATGTGCAAGCGGCCAGCGGGGCTTCCCGAGTTGCAACATTGTGTGCAGAAGCCGAATGAAACTTTGAGGGAATTCATTCAGAGGTGGACCACTCTGCATCACACCGTCGAGAATGTATCGAAGCATCAGGCGGTGTGCGCTTTCAAGGAAGGCGTCAAGTATCGAGAGTTGGTTCTGAAGTTCGGTCGGACTGGGTATATGACTCTGACTCGGATGATGGAGATAGGCACCCGGTATGCTAACGGAGAAGAAGAGGATCGACTCCGAAGCGGGAAGAGTAAACCAATCGGCCAAGAGACCGGTGGAGGTGGTTCCAGTCGGAAGAAAAAGCATAAAACCGAGCCAGTGGCACCTGGGGAGATTGCAGTAGTGGCTCAAGGAAAGTTTAAGGGAAAACCTAAGGGGCCCTAGCCTCCTAAGAAGGTAAAGGACCAAGCAGGAAATGATGTGCTGGACTTGCCGTGTCACATCCACACGAAGAAAGATGAGGAAGGTAATCTGATTTACCCAAAGCATACCACTCGACAATGTTGACTCCTGATCCAACAGTTCCAGGAGAAACAACCCAATGAGAAGGACAAGGAGTCGGACAGAGATGAGGAGGAAGAGGAAGATGACGGTTACTCCAAGGTCAATTCCACCCTCATGATTTTTGCCGATGTTCAGAACAAGAGTCGGTTGAAGGTCATCAACAGAGAAGTGAATATGGTTGCTCCAACGACGACGACCACGTACCTGAAATGGTCCCAGACAGCCATCACATTTGACCAGTCAGACCATCCTGCTCGCGTAGTCACCCACGGGAGGTAAGCGCTGGTGGTCAACCCAGTGGTTGGTGGCACTCGACTGACTAAAGTGCTGATGGATGGAGGTAGCGGTCTGAATATCCTGTATGCTGAAACCTTGAAGGGGATGGGCATCCCGATGTCCAAGCTTAGCGAGAGCAACATGAGCTTTCACGACGTTATTCCTGGAAAGAAGGCCGAGTCACTCAGCCAGATCACTCTCGACATGGTTTTCGGTGACTCCAAGCATTACCGGAAAGAAAAGTTGACATTTGAAGTCGTGGATTTCCAGAGTGCTTATCATGCCATCCTGGGAAGACCGGCGTACGCACGTTTCATGGCTCAACCATGTTATGTGTACCTCAAGCTGAAGATGCCTGGCCCCAAAGGTGTGATCACGGTCACTGGCAATCGGCAGAAAGCAGAAGAATGTTTCCAGAAAGGTTCCAAAATCGCCGATGCACAGATGGCGGTGGTTGAATTCCAACAGTATCAGAAGAGTGTAGATCCGAGTGATTTGCTCCGAGCCAAGAAGCCTGCGACAGACTCTACATTTCAGTGGACTGGTGAAACAAAGCCTATTCATATTCACCCGACCGATCCTAATGGTGCACCGACTCATATATCAATGACGCTCGACAGCAAATAGGAAGAAGCGCTCATCCAGTTCCTCCGTGAGAACTGGGACATCTTCGCATGGAAACCCTCTGACATGCCAGGTGTACCCAGAGAACTGGCTGAGCACCATTTGCATGTCGACCCCAAGGTAAAACCCGTCAAAGAGCACCTTCGGCGGTCCATCGTTCAGAAGAGAAAAGCAATCAGCGAAGAAGTGGCTCGACTGTTGGCAGCATAGTTCATCCGTGAAATCTACCACTCCGAGTGGCTTGCCAATGTCGTCATGGTCCCAAAGAAGGACGATTCACTTCGCATGTGCGTTGATTTCAAGCATATCAATCGGGCCTGCCCGAAAGATCACTTCCCTCTCCCCCATATCGATCAGATTGTTGACTCAACTGCGGGGTGTGAGCGCTTGTCTTTTTTAGATGCGTATTCTGGGTATCATCAGATCCGACTGTATGGTCCCGATGAAATAAAAACAACCTTCATCACCCCATTCGGGTGCTTTTGCTATGTCACCATGCCATTCGGTCTTAAAAATGCCGGAGCCACGTTCATGAGAATGATCTAGAAGTGCCTGCTCACCCAAATCAGTCGGAATGTGGAGGCATACATGGATTACATCGGGGTCAAGTCTCGCAAAAGTTTTGACCTATTGACTGATCTTGAAGAAACCTTTGCCAACCTAAGAAGGTACGATATCAAAGTTAATCCGTCAAAGTGCACATTCGGAGTTCCAGGAGGAAAGCTGCTCGGTTTTCTCGTTTCCGAATGAGGGATCGACGCCAATCCAGAAAAGGTTGATACCATCGTCCGAATGAAACGCCCCGTGCGAGTGCATGACGTTCAGAAGCTGACTAGTTGTTTGGTCGCCTTGAGTCGATTCATCTCTCGTCTCGGTGAAAAGGCCTTCCCTCTTTACCGATTGATGAAGAAATCTGATAAGTTTGAGTGGTCTGAAAAAGCTGATGCAGCGTTTGCAGAGCTCAAAGCCCTGCTTTCCACCCAGCCGGTGCTCGCTGCGCCAATCAGCAAAGAGCCTTTACTGCCTTACATTGCAGCCACTGGACAAGTTGTCAGTACAATACTCATGGTTGAGCGAGAAGAGGAAGGAAAAGCTTACAAGGTTCAACGCCCAGTTTATTATCTCTCTAAAGTTTTGGCTCCGTCCAAGCAACGCTATCCTCATTATCAGAAGCTTGTCTATGGAATTTACATGACCATGAAGAACGTTGCACATTACTTCTCTGATCACTATTACAGTCGTCAGCGACGCACCGTTGTTTGAGATACTGAATAACAGAGATGCAACTCGTCGAGTAGCAAAATGGGCGATTGAACTCCTTCCACTGGACATCAAGTTTGAGGCAAAGAAATCTATCAAGCCCCAAGCAATCGCGGATTTCCTTGCCGAGTGGATTGAACAGCAACTGCCGACCCAAGTTCACTCGGAACATTGGACTATGTTCTTCAATGGCTCCAAGATGCTAAACGGATCAGGTGCTGGAGTAGTATTGATGTGCCCCCGTGGAGACAAGCTTAATTACGTTCTCCAGATTCACTTTGATTCCTCCAATAATGAAGCAGAATACGAAGCACTTCTATATGGGTTGCGTATGGCCATTTCACTCAGCGTTCGTCGCCTCATGGTGTATGGCGATTCAGATTTGGTGGTTAACCAGGTGATGAAGGATTGGGTTGTCAGAAGTCCAGCCATGACTAGTTACTGCAATGCTGTCAGGAAGCTGGAAAAGAAGTTTGAGGGGTTAGAACTTCACCATGTGCCCCGATTGAAAAATCAAGATGCAGATGAGTTGGCGAAGATAGGTTCCAAGAGAGAGGCCATCCCCCGCAATGTGTTTCTGGAACATATTCATTCACCTTCGGTTTAGGAGGACACACTACTAGAGAAAAGCCTATACACAGAATCTTACTAGTAGCGAGGGTTAAAAACCCTCGCTACTGCTACTTACTAGTAGCGCAGGTTTTTAAACCTCGCTACTACTAAGTTAATAGAAGTAGCGCGGGTTTTTAACCCTCGCTACTACTAAGCGGTCTCTACCGTGCCCCCCGGGACATGCCATAGCAGTAGCAAGGGTTTTTAACCCTCGCTACTACTAAGTTGATAGCAGTAGCGCTGGTTTTTAGCCCTCGCTACTACTAAGTTGATAGCAGTAGCGCTGGTTTTTAGCCATAGTAGTAGCGAGGGATAAAAACCCGCGCTACTACTAAA
>NC_041391.1:373369858-373372505 GCF_002162155.2 Triticum dicoccoides | reverse complement strand
TGATGAAAATGATGTAAAAATGGGCATAACTTTTGCATACTAACTTGGATGAAAAAGTTTTTTATATGAAAAATCATCTACTCGAAAAGTTACATCCAAATTTAACTGGGGGAACCCCGTTAAACATTTTCAAAATCCTCAAAAACCTAACCGAAAAAGTTATAGGGCTTTTAAGATCTGGAGGCAAAAAAATTCATCAAATTTCTGTTTTTTTTAATTTTTGTTAAATCTGTTCAAACTATGGTCAAAATAATTATTCAAGAATATTACAGTTACTAAATAATTATTTTAGTTTTTTTGAATTTTGGTCAAATCTGGTCAAACTATGGTCAAACTATGGTCAAATCTGGTCAAACTGTGGTCAAACTAATTATTCAAGAAATATTAGTGTTACTATTTTTTTAGAACAATAGTTTCAAACTCAAACAATGAAATGTGTGACTTCATGCTCAAGCTAAATTCCTGAGGTTAATAGGATTGACATCTTACTATTGTCAGGAAAACAACAAGTGCGGACTTGGAAAGGAGGGAGAATAGAACCCGAAAGTTAAGCGTGCTCAGGCTGGAGTAGTGAGAGAATGGGTGACCGTCTGGGAAGTTAGATGATTTGAAATGATGAGGGGTGATTAGAGATTAAATTGAGTAGCGATGAGGGGTGATTAGAGATTAAATTGAGTAGCGATGAGGGGTGATTAGAGATTTGAGGTTAAAATAATTCAGAAATTTGAAAATTAGGGGGAAAAATCAAAAAAAATCGAAAAAATTCAAAAAAAAATCACCCGCGCTAGAGATTAGTAGTAGCGCGGGTTTTTACCCACGCTACTGCTATACGTTAGCTGTAGCGCCTTATTAGTAGCGCCGGCCCCCGTGCTACTAATAGGCCCAAAACCCGCGCTACTGCTAGGCTTTTCCCTAGTAGTGATACCTTCACAGAAGAGTCTCCCCAGCCCAAGAGTGCTACAGATCCGACTGAAGTTGACATCCCAGCCGTGGCCGACTTAGTCATGGAGATTCTGGTCATTACTCCCGACTGGACAGTGCCGTACATCGCATACATTCTTAGGAAAGAACTTCCGGAGGACGAAGAAGAGGCTCGGCAGGTCGTCCGGCGGTCTAACGCCTTACTGTGATAAAGGGGCAGTTGTTCAGAGAAAGTGCAACTAGAGTTTGCCAGAAGTGTATCATGCCAGAGGAAGGTCGAGTGATCCTCAATCATATTCACTCGGGGACCTGCTGTCACCACGCGTCCTCTCGGACCATCGTGGCCAAAGCATACCGAGCCGAATTTTACTGGCCGCGGGCCAACGAGATGGCTAAGGAAATAGTGGACAAGTGTCAAGGCTGCCAATTTTACTCCAACATGTCTCATAAACCTGCGTCGGCTCTAAAAACAATTCCACTCGTCTGGCCTTTCGCCGTATGGGGACTGGACATGGTTGGACCTCTGAGGACAGGCAGGAGCGGATTTACTCATGTGCAGGTAGCAGTCGACAAGTTCACCAAGTGGATCGAAGCCAAGCCCATCAAAGCCTTAAAGCAAGCACAGCTGTGATTTTCATCAGGGAACTTATATTCAGATATGGCGTTCCACACAGCATCATCACGGATAACGGCTCGAACTTTGATTCTAAAGAATTCAAAGCCTTTTGTGCCTCCCAAGGCACGAGAGTCGACTACGCTTCGGTCACTCATCCTTAGTCGAATGGACAGGCCGAGCGGGCAAATGGATTGATTCTCAAAAGATTGAAGCCTCGGTTGATGCGTGACCTGAAACATGCAGCAGGAGCCTGGGTCGACAAGCTCCCATCCGTACTGTGGGGGCTGAGGACAACTCCTAACCGGTCGACTGGAAGGACTCCATTCTTCTTAGTCTATGGAGCTGAAGCCGTGCTCCCCAATGATTTGCTCCACAATGCACCTTGAGTCGAACTCTTCTCAGAAGAAGAAGTAGAACAAGCTCGGCAAGATGCAGTCGACCTCTTGGAAGAAGAAAGAGAGATGGCCTTGATCCGGTCGATCATTTATCAGCAAGACTTGCGTAGATTTCATGCTAGAAACATGAGGGGTTGAGCATTTCAAGAAGGAGACCTGGTTCTTCGAGTGGACCAGCAAAGACCTCACAAGCTCGCTCCTGCTTGGGAAGGCCCTTTCGTCATCACCAAGGTGCTCCACAACGGAGCATACCGTCTCTTCAACGTCGAACATAATAAAGATGAGCCACGTGGCTGGAATGCGGATCTGCTCCGCCCTTTCTATTTTCAAATATTTAGGATGATGAGATGTAATAAGAATACCTTTTAGTTTGACTATCAAAAGAGATAATTTACTTCTTCTGAATGACTGTTGTTTATTTCTTTGGTACAAATTACCTTAGCTGCAAATCTATTTCGCCTAAGACAAAGTGATAAAAATCCTACCGAGTGATGAGTCTGCCTCTCACTCGGGGGCTTAGCTGCAGCCCAGTGCTTGCCTAAGTGATAAAATCCTACCGAGTGATGAGTCTGCCTCTCACTCGGGGGCTTAGCTGCAGCTTAGTGCTCGCCAAGTGAAAAAATCCTACCGAGTGACGAGTCTGCCTCTCACTCGGGGGCTTAGTTGCAGCCCAGTGCTCTCCTAAGTGATAAAAATCCTACCGGGTGATGAGTCT
>NC_041391.1:373309581-373369260 GCF_002162155.2 Triticum dicoccoides | reverse complement strand
AAAATCCTATCGAGTGATGAGTCTGCCTCTCACTCGGGGGCTTAGCTGCAGCCCAGTGCTCGCCTAAGTTTGAGAAATCCTACCGAGTGGTGAGGAAACCTCCCACTCGGGGGCTTAGCTGCAGTCCCGTCCTCGCCTAAGTTTGAGAAATCCTACCGAGTGGTGAGCAAACCTCTCACTCGGGGGCTTAGCTGCAGTCCCGTACTCGCCTAAGTTTGAAAAATCCTACCGAGTGGAGAGCAAACCTCCCACTCGAAGGCTTAGCTGCAGTCCCGTACTCGCCTAAGTTTGAAAAATCCTATCGAGTGGTGAGCAACCCTCCCACTCGGAGGCTTAGCTGCAGCCCGGTGCTCACCTAAGTTTGAAAAACCTTACCGGGTGGTTGACAGGAACGTCAAGACCATTGCTGAGTGCCTTGCTGATGAGCTGATCAATGCTTCTCAAGGATCACCCAATCGGTTGACAGGAACGTCAAGACCGTTGCTGGATGCCTTGCCAATGAGTTGATCAATGCTACTCAAGGATCACCCAATCGGCTGACAGGAACGTCAAGACCATTGCTGAGTGTCTTGCTGATGAGCTGATCAATGCTACTTGAGGATCGCCCGATCGGTCGACTGGAATGCCAAGACCATTGCTGATTGCCTCGCTGATGAGCTGATCAATGCTACTCAAGGGTCACCCGATCGGCCGACAGGAACGCCAAGACCATTGTTGAATGCCTTGCTGATGAGATGATCAATGCTACTCGAGGATCGCACGATCAGTCGACTAGAATGCCAAGACTATTGCTGAATGCCTCGTTGATGAGCTAATCAATGTTGCTCAAGGATCAACCAATCAGTCGACTGGCCATCCTTCTCCAGAAGCTGCATCAAGCAAACAGACAACAATTCAAGAGAAAAACGAATTTCGTTCGAAGACAAACGCAATATATGAGATGATAAATCCAAAGTTTCTTAACCACGGAATAAAGTGCTCAGGCATCAGGCCCGAAGGAGTTTTAACAGTTACAAATTCACTCGGCATTCCGAGGAAAATAAAATTGAGGCATAATGTTTTTTAATCACTCGGCCGTAGAAGGACTGGCCGGGTCAAAGAAGCTGTCGAGGTCGATGCTGTCAGCGATGCGAGTGGCTGCTTCGAGGAAGGTGTCCATGAAGTCCTGGAAGGAGTGCTTCTTAGTGTTTGCCACTTTGAGAGCTGCCAGTTTGTCTTCCTTAGCCTCCTTGCAGTGCACTTGGACCAAAGACAAGGCGACATCAGCACCACAGCGGGCGGAAGATTTCTTCCACTCTTGCACTCGGCCTAGAATCTGATTTAGTCGAGTCATCAAAGACTCAAGATCTTGAGACATTTCCGCCCGAGGCCAGAGTTTAGCATCCACCTGGGCCATCGCCGCCTTCAGCCAAGCCAGATAAGCAACCGCACCTTCTAAGCGTGACTCCAATCAAAGCAGATTCATTGCGGTGTCATCTTTCACCGGACAGTTGATGGGGTCGAGACCCGTCTCCACCCGCCCAGTTTCAGCCTCCAAGTCCCGACACAGTTCTATCCCATTGCAAAAAGTGATGAGTCAATGGTGTGACAACAAAGTTCAATCGGTAACAAAGTGATGAGTCGACTGATCATACCTTCAAGCTTCAGAACAAGTTTGGCGGCGAGTTGCTCCAGATAGGACTCTAGCTTGTCGGTTTTGGTCTTCAGGCTTCCAACTTCAGTGGTCAGATTTTCCTTGTCCTTCTTTAGCTGCTCGACTTCTGTTGGCGTCTGAGATGGCAGTCTTTAGCTTCGCGTTCTCCTCCTCCAGTTTGCTGACCGAATCCAGCTTCTGGTCCGCAAGCTTCGTCTTATCGCGTGCTTCCTTCTGAGCGACTGCCAGATCCAGATCCTTCTGCTCCAAAGCCTCCTTCATCCTCTCTAAAGAAACAACACTCTTCAGACGAGACTGAAGTTGACGATTTTCACTACGCACATCTGCTCGTGTGAAATCACTCGGTTCAAAGATACTGAAGGAAAAACTAGTGCGAAGTATGAAGCTACAAAACAGACAAGATGGTCGAGTGATTACCTCCCATGATGGCCGTTTCTTGTTGGGCAGTCTTCAGATTCTTCTTCGCAAGTTCGAGGTCAAGTTCAACGCTGATATGCTTCTTCTTTAACTCGGTGAGCCGAGCTCCAAGATCACAAGACCTCTGCAGCCAGGAAGACAGACGTGTCAGTCAACAGATACAAGCAACAGTGAAAGCAAAGAATTACTCTAAGACTACTGCCGAATCAAATATTCAACAGTAGTCTCGAGGACTACACCCAGTGGGTGCACTTAGCATGCCCCCACTGTATCAGATCAATACTCAGCATGAGTTCAAAAAAAAAAGAGATACATCATTAGACCTCAGTCGACTGCCAGCAGCCGACCGTGGTCTCGGGGACTACACCCAGTGGGTGCACTCGATGTGCCCCCACTGATTCGAAAAAGCGCAGAATTGAAGATTTCCTGAGTTCTAAGCAAAAGAACACCCACTGGGTGTTATAAAGCGACATTTAAAAGTTCTGTCGGAAATTTACTGACCTGAACATTGGTCTGAAGGGTAGTGCTAGCATTGTAAGCTATCTGACTGGCTTCATGCATCACTTTCACCTGCTCCATGACAAGATTCGCCTGGCGAAGAGCTTCCCTAGCGGCACCTGGCAAGTCGTCTGGAGTCTGATATGTAGCAAAGAGAGATGGCTCCAGAGGGGTCGAAGCAGTTGCCAGGTCGGATGAGGGAGTTGCACCGGTGCAACAGGTGTCTGTGTAGTCGACCCCGACGGACGATCAGTCGTCAACTGGTTAGCGAATGTGACATTGGTCTGGACTATCGCCTCGGGCGCCGGTGTCGACTGAGAGACCTAGACTTCAAGCTTCTTCCTGCTTGAGCCTCCACTCTTCTTCCTCCTCTCCTGTAGAGGCACTTCTTCTTCTTCGTCATCAGGAAGCACAACAATATCTTGTGGAGCTACATAAGAAGAGAAGTATCAAATTTTCAGTCAATGGACCACCCACTCGACTAAACAGAACTTGGTCGAACAAACTTACCAACTTGTGAGGTGGCCTCTTCGTCTCCTGGGGCCTTGTCAACGTCCATGTCAGTGGCAGCAGAGGTGGGGCTGGAAGGACGCAAGAATTGGTCGGTCAGATCAAGAAAATCTTCAGTCGACTTACGGAAACACAAACAATATACCCACCCTGAGGCAACGGGGACATCCATCTTGATGCGCGGAAATGTCTTCCGGGCCTTGGAGGGAGCAACTTTAGGCTGCTTGGCCACCTTCTCCGTCGGCTCTAGAGTCGACGTCCGAGTGCGCTTCTGAGTATTAGCACTCGGACCCACACCTTTCCCGCGCCCGCCAACCGGATCGTGCCGCTGTTTGGATCGACGTTCGGAGCGCGGCGGTGAGTCGACTTCCTCCTCCTTGTCTGACTCCTCGCTCTCCTCCTCGTCGTCGTCTCCCTAAGAACCCCACTCGGCACTATCTTTCGCACTATCCTCCCCCTCCTGGGCCTGTTCCAAAGCCTGTTCACAATTGGGCATCAAATGCATCTCAGTGAACACCTGCAGAACAAATTGGTCAAACAAGAGTCGGTCAGTGTCAAGTGCAGTCGGAGCATGAATGAGAAGCAGTCGGAACAAAAAGCATACCTTGTTGGGTGGGATTACGCTGCTAAAGGGAACAACTCGCCTGGATCCTCTGGGATTGTCTTGATTGCCTGTGATGCTCCTCATCCACAAAGCCACCATTTCAGACGGCACTTCTTCTGGATGGACCCGAGCAGTGTCGTCCGGTCCAGAATACAGCCACATCGGGTGATCGCGGGCCTGGAGAGGCTGGATGCATCGACTGAGGAACACCTCCAACAGATCCAGACCAGTAACGCCATCATTGATAAGCTGAACCACCCTATCCACCAACATCCTCGTCTCCATGGTCTCGCCAGTAGTCACTTTCAGTGGAGCAGGAGTCTGGACTCGGTCAAATGAGAAGTGGGGAAGGCCGGCCGACTGACCTGGAGCCGCGACATCTTGGCAATAGAACCAAGTCGACTGCCAGCCTCTAACGGTGTCAGGAAGAGTCATGGCAGGAAAGGCACTCCCTTTCCTCTTTTGGATACCTAAACCCCCACACATCTGGATAACATGGGTTTCGAGTCACTCGACTTCGCCTTTTTTACCGATTGGGAACGAATGGTGAAGATGTGCTTGAAAAGACCCAGTGCGGTCGACACCCCAAGAAGTTCTAACACATCGACACGAAAGCAGCTAAGTACGTGATGGTGTTGGGAGAGAAATGGTGGAGTTGAGCACCAAAAAAGTTCAGGAACCCCCGGAAGAAAGGATGCGGGGGAAGCGAAAAACCGCGGTCGACGTGGGTGGCGAGCAGGACACACTCACCCGGTCGAGGCTGAGGACTCATCTCCCCCTCCGGCAACCTCGCCGCTCCCTTGGCGATTAACCCCGACTCCGCCAGCTCGTCCAGGTCAGCCTGCTGGATCAAAGATGGGATCCAATCGCCCTGGATCCAGCCCGGCGGCATCCCCGCGTGCGACAGCGACCCGCATTGCTGCTTCTTGCCCTTCGCCACCTCCTTTGTCTGCTTCGCGCACTCTAGCGCCGCCGTCTTGTCCTTCACCATGGCGACGGGGCGGCGGCGTCGGAGAGGAAGAATAAGGTGCGGCGGAGAAGCGGAGAAAGAAGAAGGAAGAGAAGAAGTGCACAGTGTAGATGCCTCGTCCAGTCACCTTATAAGTGATTGTTTCCGAGTGGCTGACGCCTGGGACCAGACGATCCCGTTAAATCCCGCAACAGTCGCGTGCAGCGTACGTGGCGAAAAAGGCGGCGTGGGAATCGAGGAATCACTGTTTATCCGCTCCGCCCGCTTTGGCACTCCCCGTCTGGCGCGCTTCCCCGAAATTTCTTATCCCACAAAATCCAGGATACACCGCAGACAATCGCGCCGAGGATCCCGCGCTCCAACACGACACTCGGCACATAAGATTAACAGTTCACTCGACTGTCCACTGAATGGATCAAGGCGACTGAGTCGACACCAAATATCGACGCGGGCGTTCGGACTTGCAAAAAGCACTCGCGAGATCCCAAAGCTTAGAACAAGTTCAATTTCAACCTATTTTGCACTCACACCTTAATCCATTCGGGGGCTACTGATGAGGATATAGACCCGGGGTAGGGTCATAGGCCTGACCTATACGTCCTACCGAAGGTCACTATCCCAGAAGATAAGAAGACCAAGAATCCACTCGACGATATAATCACTCGACCGTCATTCCCCACTTTCACTCGACCATATGGGAAATGACTCGACTATATCGGAGACCAGGAGTCGGATGAACTCACAATGGCCGAGCATTCACTCCCTAGTCTTCATGAGCATTAAGAGTATTTAAGACTGCCGTTACCAGTAACGCCTTTACTTTATGTACATTAAGCCCCTTGTAATGGAGGTTGGCTAGGGTCCTGGCGCACTCTATATAAGCCACCCCCTCCTCTGGGACAAGGGTTCGCACCCCCTGTAACACAACACACATAATCCAATCGACCACCTCTGGGCACCGAGACGTAGGGCTGTTACTTCCTCCGAGAAGGGCCTGAACTTGTAAACCTCGTGTGTACATCTTTGCCATAGCTTAGATCTTGCCTCTCCATACCTACCCCCCTTTCTACTGTTAGACTTAGAACCACCACACCTCCTCCGAGCATGACTCAAGCGACGACATCTCTGTAGCAGCGCCTCCTCAGATAGCAGCAGCGCCTCCTCCAAGCACGACTGAAGCGACGATGTCAGCTACGAGCCGCCGAGCCGTCGTGCCCACGCCTCAGGAACGGTGTCAGCACGGCGTCGCCAGTGAAGTCGTCGAGGCCGCGGTTTCCTCAGGGCTTCCTCTATTGCTTCAGCCCTGTAGTATGTCATGACGAACCCCTTGGGGGTATGTAAAAACTATGTTGCTTTTGCTTACTAGCTATTATTCTCCAATGGGTGCAATGCTTGCGACTCCCACTACGGCACAGTTCCCTCTTTCATTCTTGCAGTAGCTTAGTGCTTTACGTCGGCAGGACCCAGTCCCCAGGATATCTTCATTCGTCACTTGTATGCCAGGTCGTGATTCGTGATCAAGGCCAGGAGGTGAGCGGCCTGAGGTCCGGTGAGAGCCCCTGAGGCGCGATGCTCAGGAGGCCCCCTTTGACGCGCAAGCGGCTCCCAGAGGACTGAAAGAGAAACATCCTTGCCCTAGCGAGATCGATAGGATCATGTCGCTGATTGTGAGATGCTCATTTTACGCTTGCTTGGAGACTTATCTTGGCGACTCATGGTTGTCTTTGTGTTGCGAGGGTAGCCTTCACATGATGCCTGGCCGAGGTTCCACGGACGCAGCATTTCCTAAGTGTGGCTCGCATCGAACCGTTCTCCTTCCCTCATCTGGGTGCTCTACATCCTTGGGTCCCAGATCCCGAGCAAGGCTCAGCCGTCGCTGGTAAGGTCACGATGCCGTGGACAAGGCCAGGGGGTCAGAGCTCGAGGGCCAGCAGGGGCCCCTAAGGCACGATGCTCAGGGGCTCCCCCTTTAACGTGCAAGCGAATCGAGTGGAGAAAAGGGGCGGTTGGCCTCGCGTAGGTGCCTCGGAGCGATCACGGCTTGTTGCACCGGGCCCGGAGGTCCCTGCAAGTTAGCTAGAGGAAGAAAGCATAGCATGCAACAGCACTCACCGACCTACCTACGATCCTTCTGCGAGAGGGTGAATGCACTGAGGACCTGGTGAGGTGACGTGTGCGGAGCTGGTCGTGAGCTAGAGCTTGGTCTATCAGGTTTTTCAGCGCTGCAGGGACGAACCCATGCACAGGCGCTGTGCCAGCAGTCCCCATTATGGGACAAACTCAAGGCGGGTCAGCAGCACGCAGAGGCCGCACGGGGAAGCTCCGTGAATAACAGGGCAATGGAGATGATGCATGTAATAGCATAAAGCAGCTCATAAAATGGCGAAGCCAGTTCTGATAGATGCGCAAAACTATACACGCTACAGGGCAGGCCCGTACAGTTTGAGGTTAATGTAGCCCGAGGGTGCCCTCAACTGAACAAACTAAAAAGTCACTTGGCACCGTTAGGGTAGAACTGTTGAAGTAGCTGGAGATGCGCGCTGCAGAAGTTGCTCCTCATGAGCTAGCAGGCTCCTGAGCCTAGGGGGATTCGGAGGCTCTGACTCCTCCATGAGGACTGCCTAGTGCCTGGCTTCACAACACGCCAGGACGCCACGCATGCATCACTGGAGTGAGGCAGCCGTGCCCGGCAGACCGAATGCCATGTAGACGTAGGTGTGGGGGTGGCCTCCTCACCAGCCGACGTTGGATGGCCAGAAGAGCTCCTGAGAAGCAGCTCTGCTGAGCCCCGGGATGCTGACGCAGACGCATAACTCGATGCTCGCGTCCTGAGCAGCAACTGCATTGAGCGACGCGGGCCATCGCTCGCCTCACATGGCCCACGCCTCCTGAAGATCCTCGATTGCCCTGATGATGAACTCATGCGCGCTTGGTGCCTCATGCCCTATGCCTTGCTCCTAGAAGCGCGTGTTGAAGCATGCCTCCACATGGTGCCTAAACGCCTTCCTTGGGATGCTGGCCAGGTCAGAGGCGTTCTAGAGAAGATCCCCCGAGCCCAACCTGAGGGGGGTGCCGGGCGCGCCTTCCTATGCGAGAGGGAAAGGCACCCCAGCAGATGGTGAGAGGCCTGAGGCAGGATCATCACGCATGCTAGCCTCCTGAGTACCCCTGAGGAGGAGATGCTTCTTCTTCTTAGGGATGACCTCAGGGGGAAGGGTGGTGCCCTTGCCATCCGAGTTCACGACCGTCGCGGCCTGGTAGGCGCGCTCGAGGGAGCACACCACGCCTTTCTCATTGTAGGCGACCGTGATGATGTCGCAGCTTCCTGGCATCTTGAGGATGTTGTAGCTGTGGTGTGTTGCTGCCATGAACTAGGCGAGGGCTAGGTACCCAAGGATGGCATTGTACGGAAGGTGAATGTGAGAGACGTCGAAGTCGATGAGCTCAGTGCGGTAGTTTTCGTGCTTGCCGAAGGTGACAGGGAGATGAATCTGCCTGACGGGGGTGCGTGGAGTCGTCGGTCACTCCTCAGAATGGGTTGGTCGGATGAAGTTGGTAGTATGGCACCTGGAGCCTATCGAATGTCTCGACGGAGAGGACATTGAGCCCAACCCCGCCATCGACTAGTGTCTTGGTGACGAGAACGTTGTTGATGGTTGGTGAGCAGAGCATGGGGAGAGCGCCTGAAGTGGCCACGCACTTGAGCTGGTCTGAAGAGTCGAAGGTGATGGAGTACTTGGACCACCTAAGTGGGCGCGACACCTCGAGCTTGGGGAGGGTCGCGTTCACTTCGCGAGCGAACTGCTTGAAGATGCAATGGGAAGTAGGGGCCTGAGCACCTCCCAGGATGCAGGTGATGACACGTGGCTCTTGGAAGCCCCCAGCTCCATCATCCTGGCGATGGTCGTCTTTCCTTCTTGGTGGCGGTGGCGGCGGAGGGATGCCAGCGTTGCCCTGCGGACGGTCCTTGCGAGGCTGGTCCCACCATGGATCATCGCGAGGCTGGTCCTGCCAGTGGTCTTCACGAGGCTGGTCGCGCCAACCCTGACGAGGGCCATGATCGTCCCAACGGCCTCCTCCGCGACCTCCTCCGCGGTCGTAGCCACGGTCGTTATGCTCAGGGCGGCATCCAAGGCACCTGTCCTGGATAGCCCTGAACTCTTGGCAGTCATTGGTGTTGTGGCTATGCAAGTTGTGGACAGTGCAGAATGGGCGGTTTCCTTTTGAAGACTCGGGGTGATCACAGCCGCGCTTCATTTCGGGCTCGGTGGCGAGCACTACCGGGCCCTTGCGCTTCAGGTCCTTCGCCTTGGTCTTCTTGTCTTCTGGTCGGCTTCAGGGAGCTCGAGGAGCGAGAGATGACCTTCTTCTGCCCTTGCGCACCTGGTCGCCATATTGAACATCTCCAGAGCTGATCACAGGTCCTCGTGTATGGCGAGCTCCTCCTTCATCTTGACGTCCCGGACGCCATGAGCGAATGCTGAGATGATGGCCTCGTCCGACACCTTGGGGATCTTGAGGCGAACATTGGTGAAGCGCTGTCTGTATTTGTGCAAGGTCTCTCCTGGTTGTTGCTTGATGCGCCGCAGGTCGCCAGCTACGGGAGCGTGGTTGCAGGTGCCTTGGAAATTGGCGATGAAGCGCTCTCGTAGATCGTCCCAGGAGGAGATCGATCCCACCGGGAGGTTTAGGAGCCACGAGCGCGCGCCATCCTTGAGAGCCATGGGGAACCAGTTTGCCATGACCTTCTCATCACCACTTGCAGCCTCGATGCTCATCTCATATAGCTGAAGGAACTCGGTTGGGTCAAGGGTGCCGTAGTAGCGCGGAGGCAGATCCGGCTTGAACTTGCTGGGCCAGACGACGCGGCAAAGCTCTGGAGTGAACGCTCGGCATACTGCCGTGGCCACGGGGGCTCATCGCGGAGGGGGAGCCAGTTCTTGATGCCTGCGCGCAACCACATCAGGCAGCACGCGGACTTGACGCGGGGGTGCCGGGGGAGCTGGGAGTGCATGCGCCTCTCCCTGGGGCCACTACACGACCCGACAACTTTCTTCATCGCACGCGGGCGCCCTATGCGACTGGTTGCACTGAGGGGCCTCGCGCCTTGGCTCAGGGATGACATCTTGCCAGAGAGGAGGAGGAGGTGCGTCGTGAGCCACGTCGCCTACAGGGGGCTATGGGGGAGGGCAGCAAACGGGACAGCACAGGGGCCTCTCCAGCAGCAATGACGAGCTCGGCGATGCGGTCCAGCCAATCCTCATAGAGGTTGTTGGACGGACGGTAGCGCAGAAGCTCACGCACCATGAGCAGCATCAACTGCGCGGTCGCCAACCCGCGATGGTCGTGGGAGGACGAAGCAACGGCCGGGGTCAGTGACGAAGTGGTGGTGCGGCCGTCGCATCGCATGGAGGGCGGCAGCGATGAATCCTGCTGCTCGTGGGCTGCAGGGCCGATGGCAGCGTTGCCCACGGGCGACGGGGAGCGGCGAGGAGCACCGTTACCCGCGGGCGGCATTTGAGTGACATGCACAGCGAGGGCTGCCCGACGCTCGGCACAAACTCGATGAGTCTCCGCCATGAGAACAGCGGAGCGGTGCGAAACAATTGACAGAAGAGAGGCTTCGACACGCCCCAAACTGGCGCGCCAAATGACGGATTTCGGGCTCCGCGGACCCAAGAAAGGTTCGAACTCAGGGGCGTATGCGAAGAACTCAACCTCTCAAGCCGATCGATCTGCTGCTCTCACGACCTAGCTCGATGAACAGGGAGGAAAAGGACACGGAAGTTTACCGAGGTTCGGGCCACCTTGCGGTGTAAAACCCTACTCCTGCTTTGTGGTGGATTAGCCTCGCGGGGGGCTAAGGATGAACTAGTACAAGGGGAAGAATTGCCTCAGGGGGCTTGCTATTGTGATGAGCTCCTGGAGCTTGTTCACACAAGGGCTTAATGATTTGATGAGTCGATGGCTCTCCCTCTTCTATGATGGTGGCTAGGCTATATTTGTAGTGGCCTTGGTCCTCTTCCCCCAAAACTTAGGCGGGAAGGGATCCCACAACGGCCAAATTTGGAAGGGGACAAGTAGTACACTCAATCCTGACGAAAGGTGGTCTTCGCCTGCAAAGCTTCTGATCATGACATCATGGTGGGCTCGAAGATGACATCCATCCTGCTGTTCTGGCGGTCCTAGTCTTGTTGCATGCAAATGGCAACCTTTGGCTGATTCCTTGGGACTTTGCACCTGGGCTTGCCTCCTTTGCACCAAAGAGAAAACCTACCGCTCTGCGCCCGCTGGCGCGCGCATGGCCTTGCTCGTCATGGCTGATGTCATTTCAGCCTCATGAAGTGAGGCCTTGCATAGGAATCTCTGCTCCTCAGGAGGCCGCCTGGTGTGGCCTCTCCCTTAGGAGGTCTTGATGTCATCTGCCTCGCGAGGCTTGGCCTGTCGCGAGGGTCTTGTCTTGTCATGGTTGAAGATGTGTCGTACAACGCCGTCGATGGGGCCACTCCGTGGGCTGCAAGCAGGCAAGTCTAGGTACCCTGGTTCCCAGAACACCGACAGCTCGGGAGGCCCGCAAGGGTCCGGGGCCTCATGAGACATCACCGCCGAGCATTGGGCCTCATGAGATGCCAACATGAGCTGCGTGAACCGCTGGTACGAGGTGCCTTGCATGGCTAACCGTACTTTCACTTTCCATGGCTAACTGTATCCACGGGTGCCTTCCATACCAACACTTTCCAAGGAATTTATTATTTGACAACATAAAGTAAATTAGTTTTTCCTTTCGGGACTAAGCATCCCTAATACCTTTGTCGTACTCTCGTGCAATGACAAGTGACTAAACACCCATCTTGAGAATAACACATCTAGCATGGAAAAATATTAGCCACCCCCTACCGTTTCATGAGCGGTACGAGCACACAAAAGAGAAATTTATGTTGAAATTTAGAGATGGCACATACAAATTTGCTTAGAACGGCAAAAGAATACCGCATATAGGTAGCTATAGTGGACTCATGTGGCAAAAACTGGTTTAAAGAATTTTGGATGCACAAGTAGTGATCATACTTAGTGCAAATGAAGGCTAGCAAAAGATTGGGAAGCATCCAACTAAGAAAAGAAAAATCTCATAAGCGAGCATTAAGCATAACTAACAACGAATAATGCACCACAAGTAGGATGTAATTTCATTGCATAACTATCGACTTTCATGCTTGCATAGGGAATCATAAACCTTAACACCAATATTCTTACTAAAGCATAATTACTCATCAACACGACTCACATATTATATCAACATATTGCAAAACTATTACAAGGAATCAAGTTTATTTTGTCCAATGATCTCCATGAAAGTTTTTATTATATCCCCCTTGAATATCTATCACTTTTGGACTAATTTCATATGTTGCTTTTGATAGCTCAAACAAATCTAAGTGAAGAGCTTGAGCATAAAAAAAATTCTTTTCTCAAAATAATTTAAGTGAAGCAAGATAGAATTTATTAAAAAAATTATTGACTCTCAAAATCTAAGTGAAGCATGAGAGCATTTCTTCAAAAATAGTAAAGCACACCGTGCTCAAAAAGATTTAAGTAAAGCACTAGAGCAATTCCATAGCTCATAAAGATTCAAGTGAAGCATAGAGAGCAATTCTAACAAGTCATAGCATAATTTTGACTCCCTCAACTAGGTGTGTCCAGCAAGGATAGATGACTTAGAACACAAACCAAAACAAGCAAAGACTCATATCATACAAGGCGCTCCAAGCAAAACTCATAATATGTCACGAATAAAAATATAGTGTCAAGTAAAATACCGATGGTTGTTAGAAGAAAGTGGGGATCCCACTCGGGGGCACCCCCAAGCTTAGTTGCTTGATACTTCTTGAATATGATCTTGGGGTGTCTCAGGCGTCCCCAAGCTTAGCCTTTTGCTAATCCTTATTCCTTCATCCATCGCGATCTCACCCAAAACTTGAAAACTTCAATCACACAAAACTCAACAAAACCTTCATGAGATCCGTTAGTATAAGAAAGCAAATAACTACTTTAAGTACTGTTACAATCCCATTCATATTTTGTTGTTGTATTGTATCTACTTTATTTTAACTTTTCCATGGCAAAAACTCTTTAAAGGAAACCATAGAATCATCAAAACAAGCACATAACACAACCAAAACAGAATCTGTCAAAAACAGAAAATTCAGTAGTAATCAGGGAACTTTGTATACTTCTGTACCTCCAAAAAGTCTTAAAAATTAGGACAACGTGGAAATTCATATATCAATCTTGTGTACAAAATTCATAGCAAAATCACGTTTCTGTGATTTATGAAAATTATTTTTCTAAGCGCAAAAGTTTTTGTTTTTCAACAAGCTCAAATCAACTATCTCCCAAATTTCCCCAAAGGCTTTGCTTGGCACAAACACTAATTTAAACCACAAAAACAGATCTAAACAGAGGCTTAAATGGGTATTTTATTGAAAACAGCAAGAAAACAAAAAATCTTTGGGTTGCCTCCCAACGAGCACTATCATTTTACGCCCCTAGCTAGGAATAAAGGAAAGATCTAAGTATTGTCATCTTTATTTTTATTTCCCTTTATGGTCAAAAAAAATTTCATTTCCCTTGGAGGTGTTTTTGTCAGGTGGGTTTGCAAAGACAACATAAGACACCTGATTCATAGAGACCTTAGCACTATCAAGTTGTTTATCATTGTATCCCCTTTGATTTCCGGCAACAATCCAAGAATAGTGTTGATTAACATCATTGCAAACTTGTTGGATTATAAACAGGGACTTCCTTTTTAAGATTCTCATAATTTTTTTGATTATTTCCAAACAAATGTCTGAACATATAATCACTATTATAAAGCATCTCTTATATCACCGATTTTTCACGGTTCATACAATAAAAATCAAAGATTTCCCTAGCTTCCCGTATTATGTAGTGAAATTCAGTCATAAGAACGAGGGTAGCCAATTTTTTAGGTTTGGGATTCTTTATAACAGGTAACTCATAAAACAATCTCTACAAGGTAGGATGGGTATGGATGAATCCATTTTCAAGTTCCAGAACTAATGCTGAAGTAGCTTTTGAATAAGATTTTATTCTTTTAAGTATAGGAGCATCATCAAGTGTTAAACTTCTGACACAATTGAAAAATTCTTGGATATGTTCTTTTCCCATAATATTCCCTTGCCCCAAAACAAAACTTTCAACATCCAGATTGCCAGATCGTCCAATTTTAGGAGTTGGGCCATCATCTGTTTCTGCCATGCCAAAGTCACTCATGGTGACAAGTTCAAGCAAATAAGAGATCTGGCGAGAAAACGGAGAACGAAAAAGAGGGCGAACAAAACGGCAAATTTTTCTGAAGTGGGGGAGAGGAAAACGAGAGGAAAATGGCAAATAATGTAAATTGCAAGGAGATGATATTTGTGATTAGGAACCTGGTAGATGTTGGTGATGTCTCCCCAGCAACGGCGCCGGAAATTCCTTTCGATGTTGGCTTGAACTACGTCAGTATTTCCCCAAAGAGGAAGGGATGATGCAGGATAACAACGGCAGGTATTTCCCTCAGTTATGAGATCAAGGTTATCGAACTAGTAGGAGAACCACGCAACACCACGTAAACAACACCTGCACACAAAGAACAAATACTTGCAACCCGACGTAAGAGAGGGGTTGTCAATCCATCACGGGTAAAAAGATAGGTAAAATTGTAATAGTTTGGATAAATAGATTTCGCGGGAACGCGAGATAAATAAATACATAAAAATTGCAGCAAGGTATTTTTGTATTTTTGTATTAATATATATGAAAATAAAAGAAAATAAAAATAGATCTCGAAGGAAAATATAATAAAGAAGAGACCCGGGGCCGTAGATTTCACTAGTGGCTTCTCTCGAGAAAAATAGCATACGGTGGGTAAACAAATTATTATTGGGAAATTGATAGAACTTCAAATAATTATGATGATATCCAGGCAATGATCATTCTATAGCAATCACGTCCAAGATTAGTAGACCGACTCCTGCCTGCATCTACTACTGTTACTCCACACATCCACCGCTATCCAGCTTGCATCTAGTGTATTAAGTTCATGGAGAAACTGAGTAATGCAATAAAACGATGACATGATGTAGACAAGATCTACTTATGTAGAAATAGACCCCATCTTGTTATCCTTAGTAGCAATGATGCATACGTGTCAGTTCCCCTTCTGTCACTGGGATCAAGCACCATAAGATTGAACCCATCACAAAGCACCTCTTCCCATGGCAAGAAAAATCAATCTAGTTGGCCTAACTAAATCAAAGATTCAAACAATAAATACGAGGCTATAAGTAATCATGCATATAAGAGATAAAAAAGACTCAAATAACTTTCATGGATAAAAACATAGATCTGATCATAAACTCAAAGTTCATTGGATCCCAACAAACACACCGCAAAAAGAGTTACATCAAATAGATCTCCAAGAGACCATTGTATTGAGAATCAAGAGAGAGAGAGAGGAAGCCATCCAGCTACTAACTACGGACCCGAAGGTCTACAATGAATTACTCACACATTATCGGAGAGGCGCCAATGAGGATGATGAACCCCTCCGTGATGGTGTCTAGATTGGATCTAGTGGTTCTGCAACTTGCGGTAGCTGGAATTGATTTTCGTGGACTCCCCTAGGGTGTCTTGAATATTGGGGTATTTATAAAGCAAAGAGGCGGTGCAGGAGGCCACCGAGGTGGGCATAACCCACCTAGGCACACTTGGGCCCCCAAGCACGCCCTGGTGGGATGTGCTCCCCTTGGAGCTCCTCTCAGGTACTTTCTTGGCCCAACAGGTGCCTTCTGGTCCAGAAAAAATCCACAAAAAATTTCGCTATGTTTGGACTCCACTTGATATTGATTTCCTGCGATGTAAAAAACAATCAGAAAACAGCAACTGGCACTTGGCACTATGTCAATAGTTTAGTCCCAAACAATGATATAAAGTTGCTATAAAATGATTGTAAAACATCCAAGAATGATAATATAACAGCATGGAACAATCAAAAATTATAGATATGTTGGAGACGTATCATGGCCCACCGGCTCCGTTACAGCGACGTGAGCCGCACGGTGCTCGACACGAACATGTCAAGCGTCATCCATGGAGATGATGGAGCAAGAACGTAGGCGGAACGGAAGGGCTTCGACGCACCCCTACCCGGCGCGCCAAAAATCGAATCGGGGCTCCGCAGACCCAAAGAAAGGTTCAAAATCTGGGGTGCGCACAAAGAACTCCACTACGCCACCGCTTGCTGCTCACTATCTCACAGCATTACCCCATCGTGTTCGACCGAGGTGGAAGAGGGATGGAACATGGAGATTTACCCAGGTTCGGCCACCTTATGGTGTAAAACCCTACTCCTGCTTTGTGGTGGATTGCGTCGCGAGGGCGTTGAGGATGAACTAGTACAAGGGTGAGCTGCCTCTGGAGGGCTCGAGGGGTGAATGGGTTGGATGGGATCTGATCCCTCGCTATGGTGGAGTCTAGCCTATATTTATACTGGCCCCGATACTCTCCTCTCATGGTTTAGGCGGGAAAGGATACCACAACGGCCAAATTCAAAGGGGGACAAGAGTACACCCTATCCTGACTAAGGTGGTCTTCGCCTACAAAGCTTCTGGTCGTGATGTGTTGATGGGCTCGGTGATGACCTCCATCATGCTGAGCATGTGGTCTTGCTCTCGTTGCACCAGAATGGCAACCTTTGGGGGATTCCTTGGGAACCCGCGTACGTCCTTTCCTCCTTAGCACCAAAGGGGAAACTATCCTTGCCTGCGCCCGCTGGCGCCCTCCTGGCTTCGGTCGTCACTGCTCACGTCACCGTGCACCTCGCGAGGTGGACGCGAGCCTAGAGGTGTCCGCTCCTCAGGAGACAGCCTCAGGGGGCCGCTCCCTCGGAGGCCTTTGCTTAGTTCACCTCGCGAGGTGGGTGGGGGAGTCCTGGATTAGGGGGTATCCGGACAGCCGGACTGTGTACAACGTCCGTACTATTGAAGCATGAAGGTACAAGACTCAAGACTTCGGCCCGTGTCCGGATGGGACTCTCCTTTGCGTGGGAGGCAAGCTTGGCAATCCGGATATTATATTTCCTTCCTTGTAACTGACTCCATGTAAACCCTAGCCCTCTCCGGTGTCTATATAAACCGGAGAGGTTGGTCCTTAGAAGGCCGATCACAATTACATTCATACCATCATAGGCTAGCTCTTAGGGTTTAGCCTCTACGATCTCGTGGTAGATCTACACTTGTACTACCCATATCATCAATATTAATCAAGCAGGAGGTAGGGTTTTACCTCCATCGGGAGGGCCCGAACCTGGGTAAACATTTGTGTCCCTTGCTTCCTGTTACCATCAGCCTTGACGCACAGATCGGGATCCCCTACCCGAGATCCGCCGGTTTTGACACTGACATTGGTGCTTTCATTGAGAGTTCCTCTGTGTCCTCGCTGTCAGGCTCGATGGCTCGTCTCATCGTCAAGGACGACATTACTTCGGAGGGAGCTCTGGCTGTAGGCCAGACGCTCCGACTCGGCGGCTTTATCATGGCCGCCCCATCAGCGGTAGCGCCAATGATGGCCTCTCAGGTCATCAATCATAACCTTCATGTCAGTTCAGAACTTGCCAAACAGATGGACGCAATGGAGCTCTCCTCCCTTAATAAACTCTTGGATCGCATCGCCGCTCTGGGAGTCGCTGCAAACTATGACCGGATCGGGCTTAAACCCAACCGAAGGGACATCAGGTCCCCGCCGGCCACCCATGAGGTAGTGATAGTGGAGGAACCACACGCGGATTGTCCCTCAATTTTGAGGACGAAATATGTTTGGATTGCCGAACTCCTTGAGCCAAAAACCTGCTCAAAGGGAAACACGCCCCAGGTCCCGGACTTAGAATCGGGCACCGGGACAAAGGAATTGGGTGATATCCCGGATTCTGAGCTGTTAAGCGCGCAACCGCCCGCGCCCTTGGGCGTTAGATCGGATCAAAATCCGGATTCCATTAGCAACACCTATCTGGACTTAAACTGTCTCTCCCACATCAGGCAAGAGCCCCAGGAGACGGTACACCATTACTAGGCCAGGTTCCTCCTTGCGCTTAACAAGGTCAAGGACTGTCGCAAGGAGAACATGGTCTCACTCTTCTGCAAAAACTGCACGGAAGAAGGGCTCCTTAATGCTATAAGCCGCCGCGACATAGTACGCTTCGTGGACTTGACAAACATAGTACGGAAGTACCGTGCAATGGAGAGCGCTTGGAAGACCCAAATAGAATTTTGTGATAGTACTGCTCTCACCAAGACCTTTGTCCGAACTAAACGGACCAACTCTCGTAAGTTGTCCGATCCAATCCCTAAGAAACCAAAGCCCGCCCCAAGGCGGGGATCCGTATTGGTGGAATGGCTTGACGGGCCATGTAAGCTCCACAATACTCCGGATAAAATGCCAACTCATAGCCTTAGGGCATGTTGGATACTCCGGCAGGTGGCAAAAAGTGGCGAGGATCTTCTTGTAAGCCATAAAGCGGAACAACATCCTGCCAGCGGACATAATACGGTACTAACAGTCTTTGAGACTTTTGCCTCGAACAACAGGCGCAAGCGGGCTCATCGAAGCTCTACAGAAATTTGCCAGGTGGCAAAGATAAACCCCTGGAATGGCACTCCTATAGATTTCAATGCCAGTGATGAACCTCGATTCTAGACTGTCCGGGCACCGGCCGCTCTGGTCCTCAGCCCAATCGTGGACGGCTTTCGGCTCACCAAAGTACTCATGGACGACGAAAGCGGGTTAAACTTGATCTATGAAGAAACGCTAAACAAAATGGAAATTGATAAGGGCCGCATTGAGCAAAGTGGTACCACCTTCAGGAGAATCATCCCTACTCGTGAAGCGCGGTGCGCGGGAAAAATCACACTCAATGTGGTATTCGGCACCCTGGAGAATTACAGGTCTGAAGAAATCACATTCCAAGTGGCTCCCTTTAGTAGCGGATACCACGCCCTTCTAGGGCGAGATGCGTTTACAAGCTTTCAAGCTGTACCCCATTACGAGTACATGAAGCTTAAAATGCCCGGACCCAACGGAATCATCACTCTAGCCAGTGATCCGGACGTCGCACTTTGCGCCGAAAACAAAACCGCAACACTAGCCGTGGAGGCATTATCTGAAGCCCTAGCGGCCAAAGAGTTAACAACACTGCGGGCCACCATAGACAGGGACGACGTGATACTCGACAAACGACCCAAGTCCACCTCATTTAAACCTGCAGATGAGATAGTCAAATTCCAAGTCCACCCAACGAACCCCGCCAAGACAACATCCATCGGGACACAATTGAGCCCTGTGATGGATGCCGCACTGCGAGATTTCTTACGCGAGATATGGGACATTTTCGCCTGGCACCCTTCGGACATGCCAGGCATCCCATGTCGGCTGGCCGAACACAGCCTCAATATACTAAAGGGATACAAACCGGTCAAACAAACCCTAAGGTGGTTTTCAGAACCCAAACGGCAAGCCATGGGGGAAGAGCTAGCCAAGCTGCTTGAGGCCGGATTCATCAGAGATATTAAACATCCGGATTGGCTGGAAAATTTGGTAATGGTACCAAAAAAGGACAAATCTTGGCGCTTATGAGTCGACTTCAAAGACCTCAACAAGGCCTGCCCCAAGGATCCCTTTCCCCTCCCTCGCATCGATCAAATCATCGACACCACAGCTGGACACGACTCGCTATGTTTTCTTGACGCATACTCCGGATACCATCAAATAAAGATGACAGAGTCTGACCAAGCTGCAGCTTTTATGACGCCATATGGCCCTTTTTGCTTCAACACTATGCCTTTCGGGCTCAAGAATGCCGGCGCAACCTATCAACGCATGATTCAAACATGCCTGGAAAAACAAATTGGCAAAACAGTGGAAGCATATGTGGACGACGTAGTCATAAAAACTAGACACGTCAAAACCCTAATAGATGACTTGAGGCTCACATTCGATAACCTCCGGACATACGACATCAAGTTAAATCCGGAAAAATGCGTTTTCGGTGTCCCCTCGGGGAAGCTGCTCGGCTTCATTGTTTCCAATAGAGGAATCGAAACGAATCTAGCAAAAAATCCGAGCTCTATCACAGTTGGCTATACCAACAGACCTCAAGCACATCCAGAAGCTAGCTGGATGCGTGGCCGCTTTGAGCCGCTTTATATCCAGGGTAGGAGAAAAGGCATTGCCTCTTTAGCTCCTCCTTCGGTGCAGCGAACACTTTGTATGGACGGATGTAGCCGCGGCCGGACTCGAGGAGATGAAGACCTTATTGGCCAGTAATCCAGTCCTAACAACGCCAAATATCGGCGAACCTATGCTACTATACATAGCCGCAACACATCAAGTGGTAAGCGCAGTGCTCGTCGTCGAACAAGAGGTGAACGGATACAAATTCCCGCTTCAAAAGCCGGTTTATTACGTATCCACGGTCCTCACTCCATGCAAATCCCGATACCCACACTATCAAAAAATAGCATACGTGGTCTTGATGGCATCTCGGAAGCTAAGGCACTACTTTCAAGAGTGTTCGATTATCGTCGCCTCAGAAGTACCACTCAATGACATAATTAACAACCGCGACGCTACGGGCCGGATTGCTAAATGGGCTATCGAGCTCCTCCCGTTCGACATAATATACAAACCACGGCGAGCCATTAAGTCGCAAGTACTAGCTGACTTTGTCGCCGAATGGACAGAAGCCGATCTCCCTAAAGAGTACGGCGCATACTCTAACTGGATCATGCACTTTGACGGCTCCAAAATGCTGGCCGGACTGGGAGCAGGGGTAGTCCTGACATCTCCCACTGGGGACACGGTCCAGTACGTCCTACAAATATTATACACAGACTCCAACAATGCAGCCGAATACGAGGCTCTGTTGCATGGTCTTCGGATGGCAGTCTCCATGGGCATCCAACGCCTGGAAGTGCGCGGGGATTCGAACCTTGCAATATCACAAATAAATGGAGACTTTGATGCCAAGGATCCGAAAATGGCGGCCTATCATAATGACGTCCTCAAAATGTCAGCTCGGTTCGAGGGGCTCGAATTCCACCATGTGGCTCGAGAAAACAATCAAGCGGCGGACGTCCTCGCCCGCATCAGCGCTAAACGCGACCCTGTCCCACCTAATATATTCCTGGAAAGGCTGTTCAAGCCATCCGTAGTATAGGAAGGGGAGTCCAGCAATACCAACATGGATCCGAATACACCATCAGACACAATCGGAGGCTCTACCACCGAAATAACATTTTCGGCCCATGAAATCATGGCTATAATCGCCTCGTGGACTGAGCCTTTCTTGGCCTACCTAAATAGGCAGGAGCTCCCCGAAGACCCAAATGAAGCACACTGCATAGTCCGGCGTTCTAAAGCTTACAAAGTCCACGATGGGGAACTCTACAAGAAAAGTGCGACCGGAGTGCTCAAAAGGTGCATTTCCGAAGAGGAAGGGCGGCAACTCCTGGCTGAAATCCATGCCGGACTGGGCGGACACCATGCCGTAGCTCGAGCGCTAGTCAGCAAAGCCTTCCGTACAGGCCTCTATTGGCCAACGGCCCGAGCAGACACACAAGACCTTGTCCAACATTGCGTCGACTGCCAGCTCTTCGCCAATCAGAGTCATATGCCCCCTACCGCTCTCCAAAAAATCCCCATAACCTGGCCCTTCGCGGTCTGGGGACTGGATATGGTCGAACCTCTTAAAGGGGGAAGCCATAAGAAAAAATACTTACTGGTCATGGTGGACAAATTCACCAAATGGATTGATGCCAAACCAGTTAAAACGGCCGAATCCGGACCAGTAATAGACTTCATATCAGGGGTCGTACACCGGTACGGTGTCCCCCATAGCATCATCACTGATAATGGCTCAAATTTCACAGCCGATGAAGTGAAAACTTGGTGCGGCAAAATGGGCATTAAGCTCGACTACGCTTCCGTCTACCACCCCCAAACAAACGGCCAGGTCGAGCGTGCAAATGGTCTCATCATGAGCGGCATAAAACCCAGACTAGTGCGATCTTTAACAGAATCGGATAAGCACTGGGTAGAAGTGCTAGAGTCTGTACTCTGGGGGTTGCGGACCACACCGAATGGAACCATTGAATATACACCATTTTTTATGGTGTACAGTGCGGAAGCAGTACTACCCTGCGACATAATACATTATTCACCACGCGTACGCATGTACGAAGAGAAGGAAGCTGAGTTAGATCGGCAGGATAACTTGGATGCCATGGAGGAGGAGCGCGATGTCGCAAAAGCCCATTCCGCATTTTATCAGCAGCAGGCTCGACGATATCAAAGGAGAGAAGTGCGGGCCAAAACTTACAATATTGGCGAGCTCGTTCTACGCCTACCGGAGAAGAAGAAGGACAAACTCAAATCCAAGTGGGAAGGTCCCTTCGTCATTGACAAAGTTCTCACCGGAGGAGCGTACCGTCTACGTAATGCATCTGATAACAGACTCGAGCCGAACCCATGGAACGCGGCCAGACTCCGGAGATTCTACGTCTAACGCCGAACTCAGTGTTCGTCTCCTCACCCCTCCTTTTTAATTATGCTCCACCTCTTTTTCTCTCCTTTCTCGACTCCTTTTTTTCTTCTCTCTTCACATAAAGTATTTAATACAATACAGACTACCGGATCATTCCGGCCGTACTATGTGTGTAAGCTGTACCTGGGGGCTTCCTATTCGGAAGCTAGACATAATTACTTTAAATGGCTTTTTGCCCATCACATATGCGTTCCTTTTCCATATGTGCCTTTCTTCACCATTTTATGAATCGATATGACTTAAGATGTGGCCAAGCTGGGTTGCATGGCTCTTGTGTTATGCCCTACGTTCCCATTAATTCGGCTAGGGCATAAGGGGAGCACCTCTGCGATTGTTACTGCCAGTTAAGCCGGATGTGTACCTCAGACTGGGTGAAGCCGAAAGCTAGTTTCCATAAGAGAATATTCAATCGGTGAACAAAGGATGTATTTGTTGGTTACACACAAAAAAACCCAGAAGCTGTTTATCCTGCACCGTCGTTCGCAGTCCGGACATGTGCATCGACACATGCATTCCCAGGGAAAGGAACCCCTAACGGAACTATTCTCCCTGGAAGATGTTTCTTGCTATCCATGCAATATAACATAACTAGTTGGGTACTTGTCTGTTCAAGCACTTATGACCCCTACGCCTGGTCTCCACGCATACCCCGGTTCTTGTATAATCGAGCGGGTATTCGGACACACCCCGGACTATATGGTCCAGGGCCTGAAGCGAAAAGGTCCGCCATGACAAATGATTTCAATCCGGCTAGGGGCTATTTATGCCAATTAAATTACAAAGTCACTGAGACTGACTATACTCCTCCTCTATACCATCTAACAGGCTATCTAGCCTACAATCTTGTTGAGAATACTTAGCGGCTAACGCTACCTGGTCATATACCAGACTCATGGGAATTTCTTGCCCATCCGGCCCCGCCGGTCCTACTTCGGCCATGTGGTTCGGGTCCAACTTGGTGTAGCGCGTCTTCACCATTGCCTAGGCCTCTCTCGCTCCTTGCCGGCATGCTGATACCTTCCACAGACGGAAGCGCCGCCGGGCTCCTTGAAGCAGGTTCGCAAGCTCCCCATGCCATTCAGCAGGAGGCTTGATGGCCACAAGGTCTGAGCAACGCCGTGCATCACCTGCCGAGCACGCTCGTGCAACTGCGAAAGTTCTTGCAGCAAATCACCTGCAGATGAGGGCATCTCCTCTTCAGGGTGACCCGTTAACATTCCTGCAGGCAAAATTTTTCTCAAAAAACTTCCTCGCTGGACTATCACACAGTTCACTTGAGCTCTTACCATAAATGCCGCGTTGAAGCTTTTTGTTCTCCTTCACGGAGTCTGCTAGTTGAGCACGAACGTCCTTTAATTCCACGTCCAAACGAATAATGGCATCTTGTAGCCTGTTCTTCTCTTGGGTCACCTGCGTAAGAACGCGCTCGCCAGCCTTTAGCTACCGTTGGAGATGCGAATCGTCACCCATTACGCCCTCCGGATTCACCCCGGGATTGTCTGCAGAATCTTCTGTTAGACCAACCGCACCAGCCATTTACTAACTAATACATCTGCGTATAATGGAGACAAATATTACCAGAGGGGGCCTTTCAGGATCCCTCTAACTTGGCCACCGCATCAGTCAACTGGGCCATGCATGCCTCCAGCTCCCGCGCCAGTTGTTCGTTCTTGTCCACAAGGACATGTGCATATATTGATCCTTCAAACAGTTGTCCCAACTATTCCACGTCTCAGGGGCTACTACCATACATACTTATCAAAATTTCTTACCCGTATGTCTTTGCTATACTGGTTTATCGCTTGGGCAAGCCCGCCTCGAGCAGCATGGACATATGCATCTGCCCAATTGAAGGCATTAAAAGCCTCTTCGGAAAAGATATTGTTCCGGAGCACGGCCCTCCGGCGCCGGTGATTCATGGCGCTCTCCACTTAGGAGTTCGTGGCCGAACACATACCCGCATCCTCCATCGGGGGGCTATGTGGTGTTGTCCCCGTGTCCTCCTCCACCCCCGAAGCCGGTTCTGGAACCCGGCTGGTGGAGGTGATTGGTGGGATCCTCGGATATAGTCCGGTTATTCCTCTTCCTGCCAGACACAAAGGGCGTTGTCATATTTCAAATTCTATAAATTGCAGGACAGGTCATTACTTTACCTCTGCAGCGGTGTGTCAACCCTCACCGCCTTCCTCTTGAGCCTGCCCAATCCGGACGCCCGTGGTTGACGAGTCCCTAGGGGCTCGGCCCTTCGCTCCGGCCGTCGCTTCTGCAAACAGAATGACGCCTCAAGGGTAAATTATAATACCCGGGGGGAGTCCTCTTCGGAGGATAGGGTTTTTTAGCCCAGCTTACACGCGATGCGGGGAGCGGTCCGGGGTAGTCGGCCGTAATGGCCACTAGGGCGCCATCCCAGCTTGCCTGATAAAATACCCCGTTGACAAGCTCCACTATGATATCTAGATCTACCTTGAGTCCCGGATCTAGGGCCCTTCCAGGGTCCTCTGGTTGCGGGGAGGTGCTGAAGATTCCCTCTACGGCCCTCCTCAGTTCCTGCTCAAAAGCATTGATGTAAGTAATCTCAGCGGAAGGACGCTAGAGTAAGTAAAGCTGGGAAAAGAATGGCAACTTACCCACTCTGTGGGGTTGTACATGGAGAATCCGTCCCGCTTTTTATGCGGAGGAATTCCTCCTCTTCCCCTTTGTACAAATCGGACAATATCCTTGCCAAAGCAGCAGCGGAGTCCGGACCCTTACGGTCGCAGTGGGTGGCGTCGTCTTCCCCGTTGAAATGCCACATGGGCTTCCCCTGATATTGGAGCGGCTGCACTCCTCGCCTTATGCATATCGCCATGACCTCGATTATCTTCAGTCCGGATTTGGCCAGCGACTTTATCCTTTTCATCAGGAGGTCTATCTCCTTTGTGTCCTCTTCTCGAGGACCCCGGGGGCACCAGCTTAAGTGTGCCCTCGGCGGGGCGTTGCTAAACTTGGGGAGACCTATCCAGACTGGATCTGGAAGGGGAACGTCATTTATATAGAACCACTCTTAAGGCCAGTTTTCTGGTGCCTTCTTAGGAGTGCCGGACAGGTATACGGTCTCGGCAATGCGCCATACTTCGGCCGCGCCCAGGTGACATAGGGACTCTCCCTGGGTGTGGGGGACAAGGCAGAACAACTCCCTCCATAATCCGAAGTGTGGTTCGCAGCCTAAAAACAGCTCGCAAAGGGCGACATACCCCGCTATGTGCAGAATAGAGGCTGGGGTAAGATTGTGTAACTGGAGGTCGTAAAACTCCAGGAGCCCGCGAAGAAATGGGTGGATAGGAAACCCGATGCCCCTCAGCAGATGCGAGATGAGGCATATCCGCTCATCCGGAGATGGGTTAGGAGATCCCTCAGCCTGTTCCCCTCCGTCATAAGTGGCTATTCCAGCTCAGACAGAGACCATGAATGCCGGTGGGATAAACCCTTGAGTTTGTAGCTTTACCAAACGGCTGTGAGGAACCGAGCACTCTCCCCAATCCCCCGACTTAGAGCAAGGGGGGCAAGTAGAAGAGCTGCGGCGTCCCGCCATGCTGGGATGGTTTTCGCGGAGCGCTCTAGGATGCTAGCTCAAGGGAGAAGATTGAGGCTTGGATCTGAGAATCCCTGTCCCTTCAAATAGACGGTTGGCCCGGCGGATCGAGGGTGGCAAATGCAAAAATGCCTCGACTCCTCGCATTCGCTCGACACATGGAGATGGTCATTACTGAGGCGCTGAAGCCGAGGAGAACAACATTGATTGGAGGCCAGACATAATTCGTCGTAACAGGTACTTTGGAGTATTTGGAGAAGGAACCCGCCTTGCAATGCCGAAGACAATACTGCGCGCCGGACTCATCTTCATTGAAGCCCGGTTCAGGGGCTACTGAGGGAGTCCTGGATTAGGGGGTATCCGGACAGCCGAACTGTGTACAACATCCGGACTATTGAAGCGTGAAGGTACAAGACTCAAGACTTCGGCCCGTGTCCGGATGGGACTCTCCTTTGCGTGGGAGGCAAGCTTGGCGATCCGGATATTATATTTCCTTCCTTGTAACCGACTCCATGTAAACCCTATCCCTCTCCGGTGTCTATATAAACCGGAGAGGTTGGTCCTTAGAAGGCTGATCACAATTACATTCATACCATCATAGGCTAGCTCTTAGGGTTTAGCCTCTACGATCTCGTGGTAGATCTACTCTTGTACTACCCATATCATCAATATTAATCAACCAGGAAGTAGGGTTTTACCTCCATCGAGAGGGCCCGAACCTGGGTAAACATCTGTGTCCCTTGCTTCCTGTTACCATCAGCCTTGACGCACAGATCGGGACCCCCTACCCGAGATCCGCCGGTTTTGACACCGACAGCGGGGGCCCTCGCAAGGGTCTTGCTCATGAGGTGTTGATGTTGGACCGCACCGGGCCGTTGGTGGATCCACGCACTGGCCATAGGGAGACAGGTCTGGGTACCCTTGGTCCAGAACCCTGACACACCTGTCCGTTGCCGATGATCTTGTATTGCTTCTATATGTCGATGAGCGTTTTGCACCAGATAGCCGAATCGTAAAGCACAGTGGCGTTCTTCCTACACTCCACTGTAGCGAAGGTGGAGTCAGCGGTGCCGATGAAATGTGCGAATGCTCCGGAACCTTTGATGGCCCTAAGTAATGGTAGACGAGATCCTTGTCCCGCACGCATACCTGGGCGATGGCGTTCTTCTGGTCCCTGCCAGGAGATGGATGGATGGGCACAAGGTCTAGTCCTGTGAGCTTGTGCTTCTCCTCCTGTAGGTACTTCTTGAACCTGGCAAGGTAGAGCTTCACCGAGTTTGGATCATTGGTGTACATCACATTCAACATGGTGCTGCCATGGGTCTGAACGGCGAACTCAAAGGTGAACTCCTCGTTGAAGGCCATATCCAGCAGGCTCACCCCTCGGATCGCCATTGGAGTCTCTTCTCACGCAGAGTTGATGTGGCAGCTCTCGTTTTGTGGCGATTGGGGGTAGGGGGAATATTAAGATGATGGGGAGATACGAGAGCGGAGGGCTCCTTATTTACACCAGGGATCAGTGTGTAGTGGGGTATTGGGGGCAGCAACAACAGCTCATTTTTTTGATCTTGGGGAACTGCAATCGCCAATGAATATAGTGGGTATGCGGCGGCAGCACTTAGTTTTTCAACTCTTGGGAACTAAAATCACGAGCAAACAGAGTGGGTATAGGCGGCATCAATTATACTACCCCTCCTCCCTCGCTCGCTATATGTTTGGAAGAACACACCTCCTTGACACATTCAAACGCCTCCATTAAACCTTCCTGGAAGCCAAGAAACCTATTCGAGCCACACGTCCATTCATGACCGGGTAACTTTACTTAAATTTTGTTTACTTTATTTAAAATTTATTCTTAAAACAAGCAAACCTTTCGCTCGTTCTATTAGTGCCACGTGATTATTATTCTCAGGATGCACATGATCAACTCATTTGCCGCACTTCCACAATTACAATACTACCAAGTTTGAACAACTTGCTATGGTTGTTGTCCTCTGCATCATCATGCAGTGTATTCCAGCTTGCAAGATTCACAACCAACCCATAATATTCAAATAATAAGTATAACAAAGATTCTTAGACATCTCAATGATTCACATATCAGAGCCAATAGTTACTATAGAACTAAAACATTGTGAGAATGTGAAAAAATAAATATAATTGATCGATTCTTCGTGTAAGCAATTTGATTCAAGGATTTGCTGAAACATTGGAACCTGTCCTATTTATGGCCACGCAGGTCAAACATGGGTAGATAAAATGTTCTGCAACACTGGTGGCACTACCAGTTCCAACTTCTGCCTTATATATTTTGAAGTAGTGTAGAGCCTCATCCTTAGTATTAACAAATACACATAGCACAATCTAGTGGAATCATCAATCAACATTATGAAATATTTATTTCCACCTTTAGTCAAGACACCATTCATCTTGCACAAATTTGAACGTATTAGCTCTAGTGGTGCCAGGTATCTCTCCTTCATATATAGCCTTGTGAGGCTTATGAGGTTGCTTAGCTTGCACACATGCATGGAACTTAGAGCCTTTGGATAAAGTGAAACTTGGGATTAAATCCATCTTGGCTAGCCGTGTCATACAACCCGAGAACTTGGCAAATGCTTTTGACCATCCCAACATTTGTAGTTGGGTATTCCTGTTAGCAAAGATATAGGAAGAGCATCATTATTATAGTAGTGGCACTAGTTGAAGCAACTTTATTTTCAAAACGAGAAAAGATTGCGATATAATAGCTTTATTAAACAATACAACGTTAGCACAGTATGACAAAGCACGATCATGTGGATAAAAGGAAAGTACTGACCTATGTGAGAAGAATTTGGGAGATCAAGTTATTCTTTAGGTCCCTGTATCTTTATATGGAGGAGATTCATTGACATCTAATAACAACCTCAGTCTGGCAGTAGAGGGAGGAGCGTCGACTCATTCCAATCTTTGTTGCGCAGTTCAACTAAAATTATGGCGCCCGCCATGCCGCGAGGGAGAGAGGGATCCCGAACATCCTTGCGGTAGGCCTGATGGACTCAACTAGTTCAGTGCAATGGACTTGATTCTACCGGATACGCCTTCTACAAGTTATCTGCATTGGAAATGAAATGGTAGCTAAGACAATAGCTCTATAAATGTATTATTACTTCATTTTATCAGTGGTAGTAGCAGTGCCAAAACATGCCTCAAATTATTAGTGGCATTAAATGAAGATGTAAAGACACTTCATTCTTGCTTTCTCATGGCAGTGGCAAAACAGTAGCACAAGATCACTAGCTGGATGTAGAGTCAAAATCAACCAAAAATGAACACACCTGATCATGGGAACCATTACTGAGAGAGGGCCCCTACACCGCCTGATGGTAGGCCTCATGGACTCAGCCAATCCAGGACTCGATTCTCCCGGATACGCCTTATGGAAATGGTGAACCTGCAGCTCCACTGAGATGATTCAATTCATGCCACCTTTTTGTATAGTTCACCTAAAACGTAGCAATGATTGCATCATGCAGCTAGCAAGAAGTACTTGGTCTCATGATCTGGTAGCTTCTTCTTTATTAGTTGCACTAAAATTGCGCAACATTAAGGTTGGTTGTTATGCTCATGCAAGGTGCAACTATAATTTTCTTATCCTTTTGTGTAGTTCCACTAAAATCAAGTGCCATTGTGGTGACGGTGGCGGCTAATCTTGCAAAGGCAAATAAACTGTTGCACGAGATTACCGACAGAGTTAGTCGAAGAGGTTAGGAACTCCAATCACCCTTTGTGCAGTTGAACTATATTCGAGATATGTTACCCATGTGACATTTTAGTAGAACCGCACAAGATACTCTTTAAAAAACATGTTTTGTGTAGTTCACAAAAAGGTCACAATAGCAACAAGGTGAAATGGATACCCCTATCTGCACAAAAAAAGAAAGAAAACAGTTACTGCTCAATAACGAGATATGAAACATACACGAAATGAAAAGAAGCATATTCATTATCTTCATAGCAATCACGCAAGGACAGTAGAAATTTTAAAACGACAATATTGCTTCATATTACCAGAAGCATTATGATAAAAAATGATATTAATCAAATATGGCATTACTTTAATGGTGACATTGCTTGTTTTATCAGATACATTAGATTAACAACAGCTAAAGAGTTGGTATAAGGGCATGGCATAGTGGGGACACCAGGACATTCACCAGCGCAAAAAGGCAACTTACTTATCATAATGGGTAAATGGCAGGAGAGTACCATTTCTAGAACAATTTAATTGCATCATACTACTAGAGGCATTAGATTAATTATAACGTTGGTTAGACATGTCCTTACTATAACAATGGGATTGCTTCATTTTACAAGTGCCCTTACATTAACAACATAAAAAAGTAGGTATAAGGGCATGCGATCGTGGACGCATCAGCACCATGTACCTACAGGGATGCATAAAATGGTGATGCCAACATCCAATCAAGATCTGGGATGGTCCCAAATTTAGTTGTCTTTAGCCACCTTTTACTATGTGAGGGAATCCTAGACATACTCTCTTGAGTTGTTCCCCAGCCACCATTTTCTTTCCTTTTTTAACCACTAGCAAAAAGGCCCGTGCGTTGCAATAGAAAGAAACAACAATGCAAACTCGTGGTGGCCATGTGACCATGACGTCTCCATTGACGCCTAGCTTCCAATAACATTGTTTTCCTGGCGAATCACAATATTTTGTTGGGTCGTAGCAAATATGTCCATGAGTTGCATCAGGAAAAAAAATCACAATCCCATTCCCAACACCGCCCACACACAGCCCACAACATCTATTTCAATGCGACACCTCATCTGTCAGCGTTTATCCTATTTTCCACTATCGCCAACGGTCTAACAGGTCGTAAGGCATCTGAACATGATCAATCCCAAGGCGACGAGATTGCTCATCCATTAAACCATACTGTCACAAGAAAATGTTTATAACTTAAAAACACATTCCACTTGAGCTAGGCGTCCTCAATGAGCTACTATATGGTGTCCATGTATTGGTAAAGAATACAAAATCTCTTACAAACAATATTTTTAACTCGGTAAAATCGTACTCCAACATTGACCTCAATAATTGGAGTAGTTGATCAGAAAAGTGAAATATTATTATTTGCTACAAATTAAAATCGAAATTGTTAACAAATCACCTAATGAAATACACATTTCCACAAAAATCACACTCATTATTTAATATCACTCATCAAGCTTTCAATTTGCGCGTACATGCATGATTGCATGCCATTTGAGTGTGATAGGTATGAAGTCTCCCGTTGGTATTTTATAAACACCAGCTCGACTCAGGCAACACACGTATTCACATGAGGACACGACAACACAATAGCTCAGCCATGGTGATAATTTAAGCATCTCTGCTTCTTTGTGAAGGGAGGTCTGCTGTTTGATCTACTACATAAAGACGTAGAACAGGACATTGTAATGGGAAAGAGAAGATGTGGCCTATTAGTGTCCACAGGCCGTGGGAATTTTTCGTTCATGAGAACTGCAAGTACCGACTGTTGACCTGTCAAAATTGAAACAACCATCCCGAAATCACGATCCTCAAAGACCCAATCGGATCGATACCACAATCACTAATTACTCCAGCATGTTCGTCGCTGCTACTACAATCGTCTACTTATCCTCTAAACTCCGCCGCCCCGGCAGTGCCACCTCTGCCTCCCGATGTGATGCCTTAACCGCTGCCGCCGGGCACAAGACGGCTGGAGTGCGGATGTAGTCCGTGGAGGTGTCTTACATGCGAAATCATTGTCATCCTATGGCGCGACCTGACCGGGAAGGACAGGCGTGCGCAGTCATGGCCACAATGATGCCCAGTGCTGTATGATATCTTGTTCGACCAGTGCAGCGGCCAGCGGTGTTCATCGTGGACCGGGACCATGCAGGCATGGCACGACGGTGGACCATCTGTCGGTGAGGCGGATGGAGGGCATCTTGCTCATGGACTCGCTGCCGGTGGATAGCATGACAACAATCCGACTGTCGGCTAGGCGGAGGAGGATCATCAGGCTCCTCTACTTTCTGCCGATGATGACACAACGGGCGACATCGGTGAGTTCCTATGGCACCTTTCATTGCCGGCACGCCCGTCTGTTGCCTCCCGTCTTCGCCGAGATGATATTTATGGGAATAGGGAAGGCGGCCAGGGATATCGGTGTTCGACTCCAACTGTCCTCGTCCTCTATAGTCACGAAGAAAAAATAGTACGTGTTGGGTAACACGATAGCAGGGGAGCGACCTACGAAAAGACCGAGCCAGATAAAAGTCATGTCGTGGTTATCGGAAAATCCTATATGCCGCTCGTTGCGTCAAACTGCCGGTGCTTCGCACAGGCGAGCGACCGAGCAGCGATGCAACGGGCCGGCCCGTTTAACCGTCCAGCGCTCTCGGTTTTGGGAACCTTCTAGAGGTTCCCAGCTCGGTTTTTCGGTTTTGGGAACCTTCTAGAAGGTTCCTGAACTGGTTTTTTATTTTCCTTTCTTTTTCTATTTCTGTTTCTTTTACTTTTCTTTTTTTCTTTTTTGTCTTTCAAGTTTATGTTTTCTCTTTCAAAAAAATGTTCGCGCTTTTTCAAAAATGTTCGTGAACAAGTTTGCTCAAAAAATGTTCTTTTCATTCATAAATTTGTTCTCAAGATTCAAAAAATGTTCATGCTTTAAGAAATTGTCCAAATTTGTTCTTCGTTTCAAAATTTGTTCTCAAGATTCAAAAAATGTTCGTACTTTTAGAAAATATTTATGTTCAAATTTTGTTCTCAATTTGAAAATTTTGTTCTCTAAATTCAAAAATTGTCCGGGATTTTAAATTTTGTTCAAAAAATGTTCTTTTCATTCATAAATATGTTCTCAAGATTCAAAAATTTTAATGCTTTAAGAAATTGTCCAAATTTGTTCTTTGTTTCAAAATTTGTTCTCAAGATTCAAAAAATGTTCGTGCTTTCAAAAATTGTTCGCGCTTCCAAATTTGTTCTCCATTTCAAAATTTGTTCTCAAGATTCAAAAAAATGTTTGCACTTTAAAAACTTGTTCGCGCTTCCAAATTTGTTATCCGTTTCAAGTTTGTTCTCAAGATTCAAAAAATGTTTGTCAATTAGAAAAAATTTCAGGGAATTTTATAAAATTTCTTGTTTTGAAAATTTGTTCGTAATTTTGAAAAAATGTCGAGTTTTCAAAATAGGTTCTCTGTTTCTTTTTGGTTTTTCCTTTACTTTTTTGTTGTTATTTTTCATGTTTCTTTTGTTTGAAATTTTCAAATATTTGTTCTCAATATTAACAAATGTTCTCATGTTCAAAATTTGAAAAAATGTTTCATGTTTCAGAAAATGTTCTGGAATTTTAAAATGTACTTGTTTACAATTTCAGAAAATGTCCAGTAATTTTAAAAAATGTTATAGGTTTCAAAATATATTCACAATTTCAAATAAATATTTCATGGATTTCAAATAAATATTTCATGTTCGTATTAAAAACTCCTGCATACAGCATGTCCGTATCAGTACATTGTTCTTAATAGGCTGCGATGCTTATAAGTCACCAATGTTTGATTGGATTGTTGGCTATTGTTGCGCCCCCAATAGCGTGAGATCCAGGGTTCGATTCCTAGTAAGAGCGCACATTTTCGCATTTTGTATTTTTTCAATTACGCGATACACTGCACCGACTGGGCCGGCCCAGGTTAGACTCCTTCTGTGTGTTTGCTCGACTCCTTGCCGCAACGAGCGGCGTATAGGAGCCCCCGTGGTTATCTCCAATTCATCGTTCATCTAGCTTCAACTGGACGTGGCCTCGTGGGCCAGGCTTAGTTAGAAAAAAAGAATCAAATTTGGCATATAACTTGACTGGATGACTTGCATGGGCGAGGTGGACGGACGATACAGACTGCGGGTTTAATAAAGAAAAAAACATAAAGACATTTTTACAAAAAGTCCACGACGGTGTACCTGACGGAAGAAACACTACTGCAGGATGCTGCTAATGCGACACTACGATCAGAGACCCTTTGACAAAACTGTGTGCGATGCATTAATCACAAACGAGGATGTAAGAAACCGTCAAAAAAGATGCAAAACGTTTGCGATGGCGGAGACATTAAACACAATTCAAATTTTAGTTACGTGTGCGATGCGGGGCATATGGTTGATCCATACGAAGTGTTTGTAGTTAGACAGAACAATAGAAATGGGCAGCCATATCAATGTGTGTGCGATATACGACATACAGTTTGCTCCGATGAACTGTTTTCTATTAGGGAATGCAACAGAAATGGTCAGCCAGATCAAGGTGTGTGTGATATACGGCATACGGTTCACTTGGACGAACTGTTTCCGATTAGGGAAGGGAACAAAAATGGTACAACTTAACAAGATGTGTGTGATATACGGCATACGGTTCACTTGGACGAACTGTTTCCGACTAGGGAAGGGAACAAAAATGGTACAACTTAACAAGATGTGTGTGATATGCGGCATACAGTTCACATGGATAAACTGTTTGGGATGAGCCAAAATAACACAAACGATTGGTGTAAAAAAGATGTGTCTGATATGCAGCAAACAACCTACTCGGTTACTATAGTTAGTTCGTGTGCGATTCTGTTTGTACAAAATCTTTGAAAAATGCAAACTAGTTGTTTGCGGTGGCTAGGAGTATCGCACACGATGCGTCTGCAAGTACTCGTGTGCGATGATTAGTAGGTTACACATACGTTTCCCTATGTTAACACGTGTGTGATAAATAACACGTGGCAACCCATACGATATTTGGGTTGTGTGTGTGTTCTACTTAGTCTTCCCGCGCTCCAACGAATGCTTCCCGCGCTCCCACGGGTGAACTGTAAAATCCACGCCTCTTCCCTCATCGGTTTCCCGCACCAGCTAATGGCTTGCTGCATATAACCCAAGCGACAAGGCACCGTTGTGACACTCTGCGCAGATCTAGTCCTCACCCATCTACCATTAGTTATTCCAAGCATGCTAGGCAATGACCAAAGCTTCGACGTCGACCCCTACCTGCCTTACATCTTCGACGAGGAGAACGAGCCGGAGTAGGTCGGGGAGCAAGAGCTTCATCGGTCGATGCAGGCACCATGGTACATTGACAATGATATCAACGTGATAGTCCTTGGGCGCACAATCGACATATTGTAGAGGAAGTGTGATGAGCAGTTTGCCATCCACCATGCAAAAGATCCAGAACTACTCGGTGGCATGATCGACGACCCACCTGAAGAGCTGCCGTCACCAGTGCTCATCGAGAGGCTGATGCCTCACAAGGAATGGGCAGAGGACCTCTGCGATTCAGTTAAGACACAGCCAGGCTGCGGCTTCATCACTGCCCGCGACGGCCGTGTCAACCTCGATCCCCATGATGTGGTGCCCAGGCTCGCGCACATCCTTGGCGGAGTTGACGTCCCCGACAAAGTAGAACATCGCCAACGTGATATCTTGAGGATGCAGGTGATGGACGGAATTTGGTACCATGCCAGAGACATGGAAATGAAGCGGTTCCGTGGAGATATCGTACACACGATTGCACGTTGTCAAACTCTTCTGGAAGAGGCTCAGCAGCCCCAAGAGCCTCCCAGCGCCATTAGCTCCGTAGGCGGACGCGGTCGGGACACTTGGAATGAACGGCCGCAAGGGTGCCATGCTGTTCATGGAGTCTGAGAAGACCATCATCTGAAGGCCGCCAGCTCAGCCTTTTAGCCTATATTTTATTATAAGTGTATGCATATGTAGGTCTTGAGTGTTTTCGGCATTGCCGCATGTGGTATTTTAAATTATCTTGAATATGTAAGACAATTATTAACCGTTGCCATTGTAAATTTGCCTCAACGGCGAGCAGATTGTGCGTAGGGACGCGAGAGCGGAGCGTGCCGCGACCGCCTCAATGGTGAGCAAAACACACGGACGGGCGCGAGCAGAGCACCCCGCGGCCGCCTCAAGGACAAGCAGAACGCGCCACGGCCGCCTCGACAGCGAGCAACGATGTGGTAAACCTTCTGGCGCCCCGCGGGAGGCGCGACGGCGCATCCATCGGACGCGATGGTGATATCTTGACCATGTGTGATAGTGGGCAGACACGTACAAGTACATTTGTGAATGCGGGCCCATGTTTCGGGCTTCCGATGCATGGCATACGGTTGATCCATAAGAACTGTTTGCGATGAGCCAGAACAACATAAACGGGCTTTGTAGGCCCAGAACCATCAATAAATCTTGACCTTGTTTCCCGTGACATTGCAGATTACAACGCAACAAGTAATTGCAAATCTATTCACACCGATCAAACTGATACGTCTCCGTCGTATCTATAATTATTGATTGTTCCATGCCAATATTATTCAACTTTCATATACTTTTGGCAACTTTTTATAGTATTTTCGGGACTAACATATTGATCCAGTGCCCACTGCCAATTCCTGTCTATTGCATGTTTTATGTTTCGCGGAAACCCCATATCAAACGGAGTCCAAACGGGATAAAAATGGACGGAAAATTATTTTCGAATATTTGTGATTTTTGGGAAGTAAAATCAACGCGAGACGGTGCCCAAGGTGGCCACAAGACAGGGGCCCACGCCCACTCCAGGTGGGCGCACCCCCACCCTCGTGGGCCCCTCGTAAGGCGGTTGATGCCCTTCTTTGGCCGCAAGAAAGCTAATTTTTGGAAAAAGATCTGGGCAAAGGTTTCAATCCAATCTAAGTTACGGATCTCCGGATATAAAATAAACGGTGCCAGGGCAGAATCCCAGAACGCAGAAATGGAGAGAGACAGAGAGATAGATCCAATCTCGGAGGGGCCCTCGCCCCTCCCACGCCATGGGATCCAAGGACCAGAGGGGAAACCGTTCTCCCATCTAGGGAGAAGGTCAAGGAAGAAGAAGAAGAAGGGGGGCTCTCTCCCCCTTGCTTTCGGTGGCGCCGGAGCGCTGCCGGGGGCCATCATCATCATCGCGATCTTCACGAACACCTCCATCATCTTCACCAACATATCCATCACCTTCCCCCATCTATATTCAGCGGTCCACTCTCCCGCAACCCGCTGTACCCTCTACTTGAACATGGTGCTTTATGCTTCATATTATTATCCAATGATGTGTTGCCATCCTATGATGTCTGAGTAGATTTCCGTTCTCCTATCAGTGATTGATGAATTGCTATGATTGGTTTGAGTTGCATGTTTTATTATTGGTGCTGTCCTATTGTTCCCTCCATGTCGCGCAAGCATGAGGGATCCCCGCTGTAGGGTTTGCAATATGTTCATGATTTGCTTATGGTGGGTGGCGTCAGTGACAGAAGCACAGACCCGAGTAAGTAGGTTGTTTGCGTAGGGGATAAAGTGGACTTGATAATTTAATGCTATGGTTGGGTTTTACCTTAATGATCTTTAGTAGTTGCGGATGCTTGCTAGAGTTCCAATCATAAGTGCATATGATCAAAGAAGATAAAGTATGTTAGCTTATGCCTCTCCCTCCAATAGAGTTGCAATAGTGATTACCCATCTAGTAACGTAGTCAATTTCTTAGGGACAATTTCACAACTCCTACCACCACTTTTCCACACTCGCTATATTTACTTTATTGCTTCTTTATCTAAACAGCCCCTAGCTTTTATTTACGTGTTTTCTACTATCTTGCAAACCTATCCTATCACACCTACAAAGTACTTCTAGTTTCATACTTGTTCTAGGTAAAGTGAACACTAAGCGTGCGTAGAGTCGTATTAGTGGCAGATAGGACTTAAGAGAATATTTGTCCTACCTTTAGCTCCTCGTTGGGTTCGACACTCTTACTTATCGAAAGAGGCTACAATTGATCTCGTATACTTGCGGGCTATCACAAACTAATATGTGTTCACACTTAGCACCGGGCTATAAAAACTACCAACTCGAAAATTACTTCACAGTGCCTCTCCTCGTCACCCACAAAACTGGTCTTTCCTGTCAAGTCATTCCACCATGACCGGTAGGAAGAGTTTCAGGTGGACATATAACAAGGCAGCAAAGACCAAGGCCGAGGAAGCACTAGAGAGGTCCTGACGCCAAGCGGCAGCCGCAGCAGAGATGTCCCGGCACCCTACGGAGCCCTTAAACGAGCTCTCATGGGCACATGAGGGCTCTTACAAGCGCACTCGCCGCGTTGGCGATCGCGACGAGCTCGCATTGCTGAAGTCCTTGGCCGGCAACGACGACATTCTCGCTGGCCTCATTAAGCAGCAGGAGCTGGTCGACGGCTTGATGAAGCTTCTCGAGATCAGTGATTCCTCGGTTGAGAAGTTGACTGGCCTCATCGAGCAACTCATGGGTGACAACGTGAAGCTTCTCAAGGCGCTCACCAAGAAGGAGGAGGAGGCCGCCAGCTGGAAGATGCTACATGAGCAGAGCAGTACTTCGGGGACGATGCTGACAATGATCGTCGAGGAACTAATGGGTAACTTGAGGAAGCTCCGGATGGAGCGAGAGCAGGAGCTAGAGGAATCGGTGGATGCTTTCAAGCAAAGTCATGAGGAATTGAAGAAGGAGCTGGAGGATGACGTTGCCCGGCAATCCATCGAGGAGTAGAGACAATAGCGATCCAGATCATTGTCTGTGATTTCTTTCTTCTCTTTCCCCCATGTATTCCGGGCTTTGCCGCATGTGGCATTTTAAATTAACTGGAATATGTAAGACAATTATTATCCGCGCGATTGTAAATTTGTCGTTGTATTATCCGTTGCCATTTTATTTATCGTCGTATTATCCATTGCCCTATGTCGCATTTTAAATTAGGCCGGAATACGAGTTGAAAACACGAACAAAGCAAATGCTAATATTGAGTGGGGCCATGGGATCACAAGCAAACACCCTCCGTCTAGGTACTTTAATTAACCTCGTGTTAAACAAGTCAAAGAGCTCTCTTCCCGGTGAACATGGGAGGTGGACAGGATGAACGCGTCCTGTCGAGCATGTGGGGCGGACTGCTCGCACGTGTCCCGTCGAGCCTGCACGGTGGACTTCTCGCGCTCGTCCTGTCTAATCAAACAGCAGCACGCACGCCAACGAGTATGGTTAAATTTTGGCACAAAATACAAATGCAACGCCCCCGATTCAATCGTACACTAATCATGCACGCAAACGTGTACGATCAAGATCAGGGACTCACGGGAAGATATCACAACACAACTCTAAAAACATAATTAAGTCATACAAGCAACATATTACAAGCCAGGGGCCTCGAGGGCTCGAATACAAGTGCTCGATCATAGACGAGTCAGCGGAAGCAACAATATCTGAGTACAGACATAAGTTAAACAAGTTGCCATAAGATGGCTAGCACAAACTAGGATACAGATCGAAAGAGGCGCAGGCCTCCTTCCTGGGATCCTCCTAAACTACTCTTGGTCGTCGTCAGCGGGCTGCACTTAGTAGTAGGCACCTCCAGCGTAGTAGGAGTCATCATCGACGGTGGTGTCTGGCTCCTGGACTCCAGACTCTAGTTGCGACAACTAGAAAGAAAGGAAAGGGGGGAAAAGGGGGAAGAAAGCAACCGTGAGTACTCATCCAAAGTACTCGCAAGCAAGGATCTACACTACATATGCATGGGTATATGTGTAAAGGGCCATATCGGTGGACTGAACTGTAGAATGCCAGAATAAGAGGGGGATAGCTAGTCCTGTCGAAGACTACGCTTCTGGCAGCCTCCGTCTTGTAGCATGTAGAAGAGAGTAGATTGAAGTCCTCCAAGTAGCATCGCATAGATTAATCCTACCTGGCGATCCTCCCCTCGTCGCCCTGTGGAAAAGCGATCACCGGGTTGTCTGTGGAACTTGTCTGGGTGTGTTTTATTAAGTATCCGGTTCTAGTTGTCATAAGCTCAAGGTACAACTCTGGGTCGTCCTTTTACCGAGGGACACGACTATTCGAATAGATTAACTTCCCTGTAGGGGTGCACCACATAACCCAACACGCTCGATCCCATTTGGCCGGACACACTTTCCTGGGTCATGCCCGGCCTTGGAAGATCAACACGTTGCAGCCCCACCTAGGCCTAACAGAGAGGTCAGCACGCCGATCTAACTCCTATGGCGCAGGGGTCTGGGCCCATCGCCCATTGCACACCTGCACGTTGCATGGGCGGCCGAAAGCAGAACTAGCCCCCTTAATACAAGAGCAGGCTTACGTTCCAATCCGGCGCACGTCGCTCAGTCGCTGACGTCTAGAAGGCTTCGGCTGATACCACGACGTCGAGTGCCCATATCTTTCCCACGTAGTTGGTTAGTGCGTATAGGCCAGTGGCCAGACTCAGATCAAATAGCAAGATCTCATTAAGCGTGTTATTATGAAGCAACCGCGAACGCCGACCAGGGCCAGGCCCACCTCTCGCCTAGGTGGACTCAACCTGCACTGTCGCTCCGCCACAAAGATCCACACAGAGGCCCGTCGGGACAAAGGTCTTTTCAGCCCCCAATCCGTGAATCACTCGCGGGTACTCTTCGAGTGGACCCGACTTTACTCACCATCTGTAGTATGTATATATGTATAGTATATACCCGTGATCACCTCCCGAGTGATCATGGCCCAATAGTATAGCAAGGTAGACTGACAAGAATGGAGGGCCAATGGTGATAAACTAGCATCCTATACTAAGCATTTAGGATTGCGGGTAAGGTATCAATGACTTTAGCAACAATGACAGGCTATGCAACAGAATAGGAGTAACCAAACAGTAACATGCTACACTACTCTAATGCAAGCAGTATAGAGAAGAATAGGCGATATCTGGTGATCAAGGGGGGGGGGGCTTGCCAGGTTGCTCTGGCAAGAAGGAGGGGTCGTCAACACCGTAGTCGTACTTGGTAGCAGCGGCGTCGGTCTCGGGGTCTACCCGAGAAGAAGAGGGGGAAGAAACAGTAAATACATTGCAAACACATGCATGACAAAGCAAACAGCGGTGCCAGGTGTGCGCTAACGCAGTACTAGGTGATACCGGCAAAGGAGGGAAACATCCTGGAAAGTATTCCCGGTGTTTCGCGTTTTCGGATAGATGAACCGGAGGGGAAGGTTGCGTGTTTGCTATGCTAGGGATGTGTGGCGGACGAACGAGCTGCATATCCGGATTCGTCTCGTCGTTCTGAGCAACATTCATGTAGAAAGTATTTTCATCTGAGCTACGGTTTATTTTATATTAATTTTAAAAGGATTTTATCATTTCTAGAATTAACAGAATTAGTTTAATCCTCTAATGCATTTATGACGTCAGCGGTCAACTCTGGCCGTTGACCTGGTCAACCTGACATGTGGGTCCCGCATGTCATACTCTATTTATTCTAATTAGGATTTAACTAATCTAGTTACTGTTTAATTAATTAACAATAGTTAATTAGGTGAACTAAACATGATTGGTTAAGTTAATTAATTTAGTTAATTAATTAATTAATTAATTATTACTATTATTATTTTATTCTTTTTTTATTCTTTTCGTTCTAATCTGGGGCTGGCCCCACTGGTCAGGGACCCAGCCCAACCGGGGCGAGCGAACGGGAAACGGGCGTAGTTGAGCGCCCGATTGGGCGTAGCGGGGCGAGGCCGTGGCCACGGCGGGGCAACGGGAAAGTAGCGGGGCGGTGGACGAGCAGCAGGGGGAGGCAACAGCGACCGGCGTGAAGGGCGCCGCGGGCGGAGTGAAGCAGAGGCCTCGGCGCATGGTGTCAAAGAGCGGAGAGGAGAGGAGGAGGCGCGGAGCGCGGACGCGGGGTGAACGCCGCGGTCGCCGCGAGCGCGCGTGCGCGAGGGCTCGTGCTAGCGGGGGGGAAGCGGACGGTGCGGTGGCGGGGGTGAGCACCGACGTGAGGGCACGGGGAGCAGGAGGACTGGGGTCCTCACCAGCGTTGTGGGGAAAATGGCAGCGGTTGTCGAGGAGGAGGACGGGGATGCGGTCGACGACGAAGAGGATGGCGAGGCGGCGATCCGGGCGAGGAAGGTTCGGTGAGGTGGTGGTGGTGATGATGGGCGATGGCGTCGGGTCGGTGACGTGGTGAGGCTGCGGCTTCAGGCGGGCGTCGCGCGAGGGAGAGGAGAGGCGAGGAGTCCGAGAGGGCGGCGCCGGCGCCGGCTGGCGGCGGCCTTAGCGGAGCCGCGGCTTGTGTCGGGCGCAGGCGTATGGGATTGAACAGGGCGCCCCTCCCCCATTCGTTCGTCAGGGCGTGCGTGTGTCGTGGGTGACGGCGCGCTGGAGGGGCGAGGGAGTGATGGGGATCGATCTAGGGTTTGCCACGATGGGGGGCTTAAGCAGGTGTGAGGGGCCGGCTGGGCCAGTGAGCTGGCCGGCTGGGCCGTTGGCCCAGTTGGCCAAGGAGCCTTTTTTTGTATTTTAGTTTTCTATTCTTTTATGTATTTTATTTCTTTTTTTGTTTTATTTTGTTCCTCATTGCATTTTAGTTTTGTAAAGTACAAAAATGATCCCTAAATTAGTAATAGGAATTATACCACTGCCACAATTAACTTGGCACCTAAATATAATAGTTTGTAATTGCTTATCATTTTAAAAGCATTTAAATAATTGTTTTTGCTACTGTTTAAATCATTTTAGAGTATTTGAACATTTCATAAAAGTGTGGTTCCTCCGCCATCATTACCTATGCATCATTTGCTCACTCTGAACATTTTAGTTTTAATATTTGAAAACTTTTATCGTTTAACTTTATTTTAAATTTGAATTCAAACGGGACTTGATTCACCGCGAGACTAACAACGGTAACCGTGGAGACGTGGCATCATTAGTAGAGGGTTACTGTAGCTTAACTATCCGGGCATCACAATTCTCCTCCACTACAAGAAATCTCGGCCCAAGATTTAACGGGGAAGTAAGGGGGAAGGGATTTGGTTACGGAATTCTAACGAGTCTTCTCGGTCTTGGTTGCTCTTCTCGAGGAGGTCGATCCATTACGTTCATGCTTTTTTTTTCTCTCTCTCTTTTTTTTGGCTCCAGGTCATCATGATGAAGTCGGCATCCTTTCTTCGGGAACTCCATCGTACTTACGAAAGAATAAAGGGTGGGTATATTCCGGGAGAACGGACCTCTGCAAGGTTGACCATCTGGTAGCTAACATCGGGGTAGGTGGCGAAAAGTAACTCTCGAACTGAAACTTAAGAAAATATCGAGAGTAAGTAAGCAGGTACCATGAGAAGTGTCAAGCGGGTAGGCAATCGTTCGATGCCTAAACAAAGTGTGAAAGGGTTCTAGAGCAACGAGAATAAGTATTGCGTCTAATACCAGAATAGAGCACTAGGAAAGTGGCCCGTGAATTAAATATGAAGCCAAGCGTGAGGAATAACTAATAGAAATAGGGTTGTACAGGAGAGTCAGGTTTCGATCCTATGGAACTGTGGGTTATGGGCCCACCATGCGGTTAAAATAGAAAGGGGGGCAGACATCTTGCACGGTCACGATAGCAAGGCATGTCAGAGGCTAGCCTGTCAGTTATGTCGGCAACAACATCGATACCAAGGGCTAGGGACGGAGAGAACCATTTTCCTGCTCGTTGAATGAGGCGGACCAATAGGCAAAGTTCTCGTCCATCGGTGGTTACCGAGATGCTATCAACAATGGTAACAGGGTCTTACTGACAGAGTTGTACAACGAGGTGCTTACTAAGCAGGGAATTATCACTGCTCAGTTAAGTCAGATTACAAGAAAGCTTAAACAAGACAATGGAAAGGAAAATGCGATTATCAGGTTTAAACAGAACAATGGAAATGAAAATGTGTATACACACATATTTCGGGGGTATATCCTTCCCAAGGACAAGCGGAGCATGATATCCATGACAGGATAGGAAGTAGAAAACCATTTAGGTAAGGGGGGAGGAATCTCATGATATTACCCATACAACGGTGTTAGGATAAATGATAAAGAAAATTTAGCATTGTGCTTCAAATGCTCTTATTGAAAATCGGATTACCACAAACATGCTTCAAGATAGCATTGACATGGTCATCAATTAAGGTTCAGAATTTGGATGCACAAAGGATCCATCAGGAACAACTTGTAGAATAAGTTTTACAATTTCCTCATGGAAGAATGGATAACCTTGCTGAAAAGGAAACCATAACAATAGTCCTCCAATCAGGTGTGCTAGGCATGACATCACCTTACCTGGTCATATAAGAGCAACATTATAACTCTTGGATATATGTTCCAACCATCATATCTGACCGAGATTCAGATCTAATTCGTGTCAGGATACCTCAGACTCAGGATGTCTGAGAAGAAAGGTACAACACAAATTGACGGAATGACATTGTAAGATTCTCGGGAATGAACTACGGAAGCGAGTTCCAAAACAAGAGTTCATCAGTAAACCAAGGAGAGGATGAGGGGGTGGCCGATGGACTCAGCAACAATTCCTCAAGATTTCCAAAAAGATGGATTTCCACAATCATGCGAACAAGGAGATAACATTTGTCAAATCAAATGATATAATGATGTATGCTCGAGGAAAACATACATAATTAAACAATGGCTGAAAAGAGCACCCGAAACATGGGCTTAGGTAGTACGATCAATGTTAGAATGATGATTCGATAACCAATGGTCTAAGAATGAAACATCGACCATTAACTTCAAAGCAATAGGGTTGCTAGAAGTTTTTAAGTCGCACATCATAGTTCAATTGTTGGTTCTCCGGTTAGAAACAACACGGGGACCAAGGAATGAACGGATATGGCAAGAAGGATCACCTGTATCAATAATTCTTAAGAGGTTGTGAAATTCTCACGACATTCTTGACATAAATGATGGTAATACTCCAAGGTAAAGAAGAAGAAATGCTGGATAGCAAGGATCTCAAGGTATAACACAAAACACGAACAAGTTTGTGTTGAACGGAAGGCAATAAAGTGGTCGATGATAAAAAAATCATCGAGGGCAAGGATGGTATTTCTCATCATGAATTCAATTGATATCCTTGAGGAGCTCGGAATGTTGATGATGATCATGACACATTTGTCGAGAGGTTTCATGAAGATATAATCGCTCATCGATGACATCAAGCAAAAGGAAGGATGGAGCGAAAAGTTATTGAAACCACAGATACGACACAAACTCAGAATCAAGCTTGTTGTTCAAGGCGAAATGATATGACGAGGAAAGTCGACGTAAGCTTAGCTCATCGTCGAAAATTGTGCTTCGGAAAGAAGGACCAGATAACACAGTTAAAAAGTTGCACGATAATAATATAGCCGATCAGGCTAGGAATGACTTGAAGGGTTATTGAATCGGAGTGCGGAATCGACTCACTTAACGGTGTTCTCGAGTGACTAATAACTCAGAACCCGAGGGAAATTGGAATTGGCGAGAATAATAGTTGATGAAGAACTCATAAGAAGTTATGTAGTTCCGTGGTATTCTTGAGATACCAAAGTGTAATTCTCGACGGTAGATCAAAGTAAGGGTTGGACAGGTGCAATGATCTGCAGAAGACAAGTACCTCAACTTGTCTGAGAAATGGTATTTAAAAGGAGAACATGGCCGGAACAAGGATTGCAAAATGCCAGATCCCAGATATAAGATAAACTTATACCAAGGAAATATTTATTTGAAGAGAAGCTTTAATGATACGATCTACATCGTTTCCATGGGCATGAACACAAAGTTCAAGGTTGACTCCCACTTCTCCAATGCGAGACCATTCATTCAATGCTCTAATAAAAATGATTTCAGTGTGAAAACCTACCGGGTGAATTACTAGAGGAGTATGACCTGTGAGAAGTTTCCGGGTCACACAGATTAAGGAAGGCATAAGGTTCAACCCATCGGGATATCTTAGAAACATATACCACAAGTTTCAAGAGTAAATATCACCAGCTCGAAAGCAGAGCATGGTTGGCCAATTCAAAGAATAGGATTTACTAATGGCATTATGTATCAGGGAAGAATTCACAAAGCGATTAAATATGAAGGACATTGCCGAATAATAATCAAACAAAGGATTTGACGGTCGATAGCGGGAGATGATGTGAGCATCGGCACACAACCAGTTTAAGAAAGAATGCAAGGGCATCATATTATAGATCATCTGAATGATTCGATGCTTAGATATCAAAGGAATTATGATTTCCAAATCGAAGGATCAGAAGAGGATGCTCTGATCACGGGTGGATAAGTTCAATAGACCTAAGGGTACAATTGACGACAAATAGATTGGTCGAGAACAAGCTCATGTTTAAAATGACGTCTGAGCCGGAAAGATAATTTAAAAGGATCAACTGATGATTGCGTGCATTCGCACTTAGGTTGAATCAATAGGATCAAAATGACGGTGCCTAAGGATACTAACGAATACTGCCAGACATATGGAAAGAATCCATAATGCAAGTAGATAAGTATTGCGGAGCAATAAGCTACTAAGGATTTTTGGAGGATCAAATAGTATTTCAAAGACCAATGTGAAACACATGAACAACTGGGGATGAACAGATACTCGATAAGGGCGAGAAATTATCCATAGGGGTATTTAGGTGCCAAGGAACTGCAAGGCAGTAGGCACAAAATATTCTCGGAACAATAGAAAGGATTTCAGGGTATCTTGTAATAACAAGATCAACTCGGAATAAAAGTAAGAACGGCAAGTATATGTATTTATCCATAGGGATATTTCGGTGGTAGGGAATTGCAAAAGCAACGGGCACAAAGTCTCAAAAGAGTATCGGAGAGTAACTTCGAAATCTTCTGGTGCAGCCGGTGATCAACTGGACTAAAGGGGCTCTCTGGAAGAAAGTGTTTCCGAGAACCTAAAGTTAGATTTTAGAAAATCATGTAACCCGAATAGAAGAGAGATTAGAATCCCAGAGTATAGACGAGGAATAAAAGATCCTAATACCACCCAATGGCGACGTGGGCCCATGGGCCACACAACCATCTTAGTAAAACAGTTTTGTAATATCTAGACTCGACTTCGGGCAAGGAGTGTGGAAGGGGGATTCCTACAGGCAGTCGGCTCTGATACCAACTTGCAACACCCCCGATTCAATCATACACTAATCATGCACGCAAACGTGTACGATCAAGATCAGGGACTCACGGGAAGATATCACAACACAACTCTAAAAACATAATTAAGTCATACAAGCAACATATTACAAGCCAGGGGCCTTGAGGGCTCGAATACAAGTGCTCGATCATAGATGAGTCAGCGGAAGCAACAATATCTGAGTACAGACATAAGTTAAACAAGTTGCCATAAGATGGCTAGCACGAACTGGGATATGGATCGAAAGAGGCACAGGCCTCCTGCCTGGGATCCTCCTAAACTACTCTTGGTCATCGTCAGCGGGCTGCACTTAGTAGTAGGCACCTCCAGCGTAGTAGGAGTCATCGTCGACGGTGGCGTCTGGCTCCTGGACTCCAGCCTCTGGTTGCAACAACCAGAAAGAAAGGAAAGGGGGGGGGGGAGGGGGAAGAAAGCAACCGTGAGTACTCATCCAAAGTACTCGCAAGCAAGGATCTACACTACATATGCATGGGTATATGTGTCAAGGGGCATATCGGTGGACTGAACTGCAGAATGCCAGAATAAGAGGGGGATAGCTAGTCCTGTCAAAGACTACGCTTCTGGCAGCCTCCGTCTTGCAGCATGTAGAAGAGAGTAGATTGAAGTCCTCCAAGTAGCATCGCATAGCATAATCCTACCCGGCGATCCTCCCCTCATCGCCCTGTGGAAAAGCGATCACCGGGTTGTCTGTGGAACTTGTCTGGGTGTGTTTTATTAAGTATCCGGTTCTAGTTGTCATAAGGTTAAGGTACAACTCTGGGTCGTCCTTTTACCGAGGGACACGACTATTCGAATAGATTAACTTCCCTGCAGGGGTGCACCACATAACCCAACACGCTCGATCCCATTTGGCCGGACACACTTTCCTGGGTCATGCCCGGCCTCGGAAGATCAACACGTCGCAGCCCCACCTAGGCCTAACAAAGAGGTCAGCATGCCAGTCTAACTCCTATGGCGTAGGGGTCTGGGCCCATCGCCCATTTCACACCTGCACGTTGCGTGGGCGGCCGAAAGCAGAACTAGCCCCCTTAATACAAGAGCAGGCTTACGTTCCAATCCAGCGCGCGTCGCTCAGTCGCTGATGTCTAGAAGGCTTCGGCTGATACCACGACGTCGAGTGCCCATATCTTTCCCACGTAGTTGGTTAGTGCGTATAGGCCAGTGGCCAGACTCAGATCAAATACCAAGATCTCATTAAGCGTGTTATTAGGAAGCAACCGCGGACGCCGACCAGGGCCAGGCCCACCTCTCGCCTAGGTGGTCTCAACCTGCACTGTCGCTCCGCCACAAAGATCCACACAGAGGCCCGTCGGGACAAAGGTCCTTTCAGCCCCCAATCCGTGAATCACTCGCGGGTACTCTTCGAGCGGACCCGACTTTAGTCACCATCTGTAGTATGTATATATGTATAGTATATACCCGTGATCACCTCCCGAGTGATCATGGCCCAATAGTATAGCAAGGCAGACTGACAAGAATGTAGGGCCAATGGTGATAAACTAGCATCCTATACTAAGCATTTAGGATTGCGGGTAAGGTATCAATGACTGTAGCAACAATGACAGGCTATGCAATAGAATAGGAGTAACCGAACAGTAACATGCTACACTACTCTAATGCAAGCAGTATAGAGAAGAATAGGCGATATCTTGTGATCAAGGGGGGGCTTGCCTAGGTGCTCTGGCAAGAAGGAGGGGTCGTCAACACCGTAGTCGTACTGGGTAGCAGCGGCGTCGGTCTCGGGGTCTACCGGAGAAGAAGAGGGGGAAGAAACAGTAAATACATTGCAAACAGATGCATGACAAAGCAAAACAGCGATGCCAGGTGTGCGCTAACGCAGTACTAGGTGATACCGGCAAAGGAGGGAATCATCCGGGAAAGTATTACCGGTGTTTCGCGTTTTCGGATAGATGAACCGGAGGGGAAGTGTCGGTGTCAAAACCGGCGGATCTCGGGTAGGGGGTCCCGAACTGTGCGTCTAGGCGGATGGTAACAGGAGACAAGGGACACGATGTTTTACCCAGGTTCGGGCCCTCTTGATGGAGGTAAAACCCTACGTCCTGCTTGATTAATATTGATGCTGTGAGTTACAAGAGTGGATCTACCACGAGATCAAGGAGTCTAAACCCTAGAAGCTAGCCTATGGTATGATTGTTGTTCGTCCTATGGACTAAAGCCATCCGGTTTATATAGACACCAGAGAGGGCTAGGGTTACACAGAGTCGGTTACAATGGTAGGAGATCTACATATCCGTATCGCCAAGCTTGCCTTCCAAGCCAAGGAAAGTCCCATCCGGACACGGGACAAAGTCTTCAATCTTGTATCTTCATAGTCTTGGAGTCCGGCCGATGATGATAGTTCGGCTATCCGGACACCCCCTAGTCCAGGACTCCCTCAGTAGCCCCTGAACCAGGCTTCAATGACGACGAGTCCGGCGCGCATATTGTCTTCGGCATTGCAAGGCGGGTTCCTCCTCCGAATAATTTATACAAGATTGTGAACACCAGGATAGTGTCCGGCTCTGCAAAAATAAATTCCACGCACCACCGTAGGGAGAATAATATTACACCAGTTCAATCTGCTGACGCGTTTTGTGGCGTGACATCACACCACTACCAAGCCTTTACTTGAATTGTTTTTATTGTACCACCTCAGCTCGTTTAGCGAAGCGGTTTCCTTGGCACGTCTTGTCAAAGCAGAGATCGTGTTCCCCTTATTCCGGGATTCCCATCAATACGGACGTGGGTAACCCAACCGCGCCATTGATTGCGGCGCTTGGGAGATAAGCGAGTTTTACCAGGCCGGTGGGGACACATGTTTTTGTCCGCCCATATAAGGGGATAAAGATCCAACCCTTTCACCTGTGCCTTCTTCCTCCTTGGCTTATCCATCTCCACGAACTCAAGCTCCAGCGCCAAAGTCCGCACTTCTCACCTCAACCTTCTCCAACTATATCCGGAGCGGGAGGCAAGTGGATGGCCTCCTCCGTCACGGAGGGGCAGATCCAGAAGCTGCGCGACACCGGATATTTGTCCAGCAACATCGCGCACCGGCTCCCCGATGAGGGTGAGCTCATCCCCACCCCCAGGCCCCATGAGAGGGTAGTATTTCTTCCCCATTTCCTCCGTGGACTGGGCTTCCCACTTCATCCGTTCGTCCGGGGGCTCATGTTCTACTACGGCCTGGATTTCCATGATTTGGCCCCGAATTTCATCCTCAACATCTCGGCGTTCATCGTCGTGTGCGAGGCCTTCCTCTGCATCCAGCCCCACTTCGGCTTGTGGCTCAAGACCTTCAGTGTCAAGCCGAAGGTTGTGAAGGGCAGCCAAGCAGAGTGCAGAGGCGCCATGGTGGGCAGGATGTCCCATGTTACTTGGCTGGAGGGCACTTTCATGGAAACCATTAAGGGGTGGCAATCGGGGTGGTTCTACATCACCGAGTCGCGTGACCCTGATTGGGCAGCGGCCCGCGAATTCAGATCTGGCATTCCTACATGGCTCACCTCCTGGAAAGAGAGTGGCCGGATCTGGGGTGATTCGGAGGAGCTGACCGGACTCCAAGCATGTATCCAAAAGCTGGTGGACAAGAAGCTCAAGCTTGTCAACGTAGTCCAGGTCATGCTCATCCGCCGGGTTCTCCCGTGCCAAAGATGGGGTTTCAACATGTGGGAGTTCTATCCGTCGCAACACCAGACTGTAAGCGGGCTCTACGCCACTACGTACGAAGATGTCTGGAAGGTGCTGTTCAAGGGCGCCGAGGCTCCCGCATCCGCTACCGAAGATCGCGGATTCAGCTCGCAGTGTCCGGCTAACGAGGTAAGTGATTTTGTCCTTTATGGAATGCTCGTTTTCATAGTTTGACTCTATGCGGGATCTAAACTCCCTTTTCCTTTGATAGGACTGGCTGGCGAAGGCCGAACAGACTATCTGTCCGGCCCCATTGCCAGAGGACCCAGCGGACGCCCGTGTAACGGGGCTCCTGGCTCCGGCACCCCACGTGGTGCCGGAGAAGAAGGCCAAGAAGAAGGCCACGGGGACTCGGAAGAGTTCCCATTTTCAGGTCCTATCGGATGACAACTCCGAGGCCGACTCCTCTCACCAAGGTGAGGAGGAGAAGAAGAAAGCCTCTCCCCTAGTGGGGGGAGAGAAGAAAAGGAAGGCCTCCCCAACGAGGGAGGCCGAAGGGTCCAAAAAGGGAAAAACTCTTCCCCTGGACTGCTCTGCCAACGCCAGTGACGACGACAAGGACTTGCCTCCAAGGGCCAAGCCCCTAGCATGATCGTGAGTATCCGGACTCCCGAATAACTTCATGGATTTCATTTTTTGCCACACAATGTCTTTCTAATGCCGCATACAACCCTGCAGTCCACCCAAGGACGATCTTCCCGCTTCGTCGAGCGGGTCTTTAGGTGCGTTGGATATGGATTCTCTTCCGACCGCCTCCACCCCTCGTGACACAGACGATGCCGAGGTAGGATCCCAGGAAGGGACCCGCCAGGAGGAGGAGGCCCCGGAGGTGTCGCAGGACAACCTCCCGGACTTTGCACTGGACTCGGCTCCGGATCCCATAGTGGCTCCGGAGTCCGGCGGGCGGCCCTTCGTAAGAAGGGAAAGACCGTGACACCGGCAGCCTCCGTCCAACCGGAGGCGCCGGATAGCTTGCTGGAGGCGCTCAATGGCGCCTCCATTGAAGAGGAACACCACATTGTTATGAGTGCGGTGATTCAGAAGGTGCAGCTCGCCAAGAGCGGGCTGACCGAAGCCTGAAGTAGCCTTCTAACAGGCTTTGAGGTAAGAATTTTGATATATGTAAAATAGTACCGCATAGACAGTAGCCCCTGATGCTCGGTTCGGTGTTCGGAAAGAAAAGTCAGACTGAGGATCTAAGAAGATATACGCAGGAGTCATAAAAAATATGTCAATATGGGATTGCATGCTGCAGTGCTGACCTCTGCCGCACTGACTGCGGAGGTCAATACTTTGAAGGAAAGCCTCGAGCGGTCCGAGAACGAGCTCGGCCGTGCCAAGAAGCAGCTCGAGGACAAGGAAGGTGAGTAACACCTTATTAAAATTGTACCTTACAGAAAAGGATTTTGGTTGCAAAAAGAATGACAAGGATAATGTGGGTATTGCAGGGGCCACTAACGAGGTGGCGACCCTGAAAGAGGCGGTGGCCGCGGCCGAACACAATGCGGCCGCGGAGCGCACCGAGCAAGAGAAGCAGGAGGCGCGGGTGGCGGAGGTACAGCAAGAGCTCCAGGATATCGTGAAAAAACATGAGAGCCTGGAGCGTGACTCGAAGACTCGAGAGTCTGAGCTTGCAACGGCTGTTGAGAGTGCCAAAGCCGCTAAGGCCGAAGCCTACAAGGCCCTCCAGGAGATCGAGGCGGTGAAGAAAATAGCAGCGGGTAAGGAATTTTTCATGCAAAGTAAGCATGTGAGTGTTAATTACATGTTGCTTACCCGAATTCGGAGCTCTCCAGGAGCGTTCGCAGATCTTCCTCACAGCGTGTCCGATGCTGCCGCGTTCTACCGGGCCGAGGAGGGGAGCTCGACGGAGAAGGTCTTCTAGTCTCAGTATGCTGAGGCCGGACATCCGGTGCTCCTTAGCGACCAGCTGAAGCAGCTGGTCGAGCTCCACAAGGCGGCCGAACAGGCCATGAAGGGCCTCATTGTTCGGCTGTGACCTAAGGAGGCCATGCCTGGGAGCTACTTCGGCCTGTGCGGCGGCTGGTGGATGCGTGCCCGTGGGTTGAAGTCATCAAGCACTCCGCCTGTATTGAAGGTGCCCGTCGGGCCCTTGCCCGCGCAAAGGTGCACTGGGGCAAGATGGATGCCCAAAAGCTCGTGACAGACCCGCCACCAGAGGGCAAGGAGCATCGCACGCCCGAGATGAATTATAAGAGTGTGCTGAAGGGCACCCACACTATTGCGGGTGAGTGCTCCAAAGATGTAATATTTGAGTAGACTCGCATGTTGTTATCCTGTGCGCTGAAAACTTAGTTCATTTGTGCTTAGCAACGCATTTTAATTTAAAATATTACCTTTTGTGCGGCTGTTTATCAAATCTGAGAGATGGCAAGTCGTCGGCTTCAGCCCCCATGCCACGAGTGCTGGGGTGTTCGGGATAAATTTGAGCACTCTTGTTCCCATATTTGGGTCCATCTAGGGAGGCGCTCAACACAACGAACAAGGCAACCGGACTTATAATGCTTGAACACTCTCACTTAGCCATAGAATTCTATAATTTTAAATTTCGGTGAAGCCCCTAGTCTTCGGAAGGCCGAATTTGGGGCGCTATCCACGCCTGGGCCGGACTAAGTCGGCTCCTCGCTCTAAGCGGCATAAGTCTTTAAGGACTCGCAAAAACCTCTCGAACAGCGACCAGCTCTCGCTTCATCATGACGGTCAGTTTTAGCTTTCTCCACTGAGGCGTTAACCCAGCTCAACTAGGGCGCAGTCGCAGTGGTTCTCCCAGTGCTACCTTAGCCGATACAACAGAACGTAAGGTACCAAAACATGGGAGCCGGGCAAACCCAACTATTGACCCAAGACATGATTCGGAGCCGATGCATATAATGTTATAAGTTCGGGGTGCCGCACTTGTGAAAGTGTTCGGACTTATCACACCATGATGCGGGAAACGTAAGCCCCTGGTGTATTTAGCCATACCAAAATGTACGGATGCAACATGTCATAGATGAACATATGTATAAGAAAGAAATGCAATTGGAAGCAAAATGGTGTTGCATTACTTTATTCAAGAAAAACTGCTGTAAGTGCAGAACGATACAAATGGTGCGATAAGCAAGGGATGGGACTGTTAAACATGTCCCCCTCCAGGGGTAGGCTGCGGAATGGTGCATAAAACAGATTTAATGCTCGTAATGGAGACCACCTGGATATTCGTTGTAGCCTTTCTCCTTCCCTGGCTGTTGCATCGTGAGTTCGGCATGTCTGCTGCCGGACAGGGCCTCTGACGAACGGAGTCCTGTGGGAAAAAAATGAGAAGGAAAAAGAAAAAAGAAAAAAAGAACGACACACTTGAGAGCCCCTGGTGTGGTTGAGCCGCAGTCTGGGCCTATCGTGGTCGTGCCCCTCTCCCCATGCCCATGGTATCTTCAGAGCATAATGGTGTACGCGAAGGACCTGTCTTGACGTTTTACAGGGGCTGGGGTTGGGGTCGTACTGCTACGCGTGCTCGGAACGTGCCAGGTGGTCTTGTTGGAGGTTACTCCGGGCGCACTTAGCTGTGTCCGGCCGCTTAACGGCCGGACTCGAGAATTGCCTTAAGAGGTTGCATTGTACTTCTGCCGCGAGAGCCACTGTATGTTCCTCCGTGCGGAGAGAACGTTCAGTGTTTCCGTTGACCGTGATGACTCCTCGAGGGCCTGGCATCTTGAGCTTGAGGTATGCATAGTGCGACACCGCGTTGAACTTTGCAAATGCGGTACGTCCAAGCAGGGCATGATAGCTGCTGCGGAACGGAACTATGTCGAAGATTAACTCCTTGCTTCGGAAGTTATCTGGGGATCCGAAGACCACTTCCAGTGTAACTGAGCCTGTACAATTGGCTTCTACACCTGGTATGACGCCTTTAAAGGTCGTCTTGGTAGGTTTAATCCTTGAGGGGTCTATGCCCATTTTGCGCACTGTATCCTGATAAAGCAGGTTCAGGCTGCTGCCGCCGTCCATCAGGACTCTGGTGAGGTGAAATCCATCGACGATTGGGTCTAAGACCAATGCGGCGAATCCGCCGTGGCGGATGCTGGTGGGGTGGTCCCTTCGGTCAAAAGTGATCGGGCAGGAGGACCATGGATTGAACTTCGGGGTAACTGGCTCCATCGCGTATACATCCCTGAGTGCACGCTTCCGCTCCCTTTTGGGTATGTGCGTTGCGTATATCATGTTCACCGTCCGCACCTGTGGGGGGAAACCCTTCTGTCCTCTATTGTTCGGCGGTCGGGTCTCTTCCTCGTCATCGCCATGCAGCCCCTTGTCATTGTTTTCGGCAATTAACTTGCCTGCCTGCTTGAATAACCAACAGTCCCTGTTGGTGTGGTTAGCTGGCTTTTCGGGGGTGCCATGTATCTGGCACAAGCGGTCGAGTATTCGGTCCAAATTGGACGGACCTGGAGTAGTTCTTTTGAATGGCTTTTTCCGCTGACCGGGTTTAGAGCCTCTGAATCCGGCATTGACTGCCGTATCCTCACTGTTGTCGCTGTTAATGCGGCGTTTGTTTTTGTTACGACGCGACCTGCCATTACGGTCCTTGATATCCGGACTGCCAGCTGTCCTCACCCGCGCAGAAGCGGGTCATGAGTGATGTGAGGGCTGCCATGGATTTCGGCTTTTCCTGTCCCAGGTGCCGGGCAAGCCACTCGTCGAGGATATTATGCTTGAAGGCTGCGAGGGCCTCCGCATCCGGACAGTCGACGATTTGGTTTTTCTTTGTTATGAACCGTGTCCAGAATTGTTTGGCCGATTCGTCTGGCTGCTGAATTATGTGGCTGAGGTCATCAGCGTCTGGTGGTCGCACATACGTGCCTTGGAAGTTATCAAGGAATGCGGCTTCCAGGTCTTCCCAACTCCCAATTGACTCTGCTGGCAAGCTGTTGAGCCAATGCCGGGCTGGTCCTTTAAGCTTGAGGGGGAGATATATGATGGCGTGAAGATCGTCACCACGGGCCATGTGGATGTGAAGGAGATAGTCTTCGATCGAAACCGCGGGGTCTGTTGTGCGATCGTTTTTTTGACCAGGAACAGTAGGAAAGGCTCCTACTGTGTTACTATATTATAATAGTAAGTAAGTTGTACAATGGGTATTTACATGATGGGGGGGGGGAAGATACAAGTTGCCAACTTTGTGGCAAGTAGCACTAAGAAAAACAGAGAGAAACCACTAAAGGGAGTGCACAAGGTTTAGCACAATGAGCCTATGCTCCTCCTTGACTCTATGTTGAAGAAGCCCAAAATCTCTCTTGAATCTGTCCAGCCAGGAGGTTAGTGATGGTGTTATTGCTCGAAAATGCTTGTTATTCCTCTCCTTCCAAATACTCCAGGCAGCCACAATGAATTTCTCAAGGAACAATGGGGTGGGATGAGAGTTTCTGTGATCTTCAACAGCTTGTATTCGGCCAAGGAAAGGTTCCCAATTAAGCCCAAGTTTGTCCCAACAAAGTTTACTGAAAGTGCATGTGAAGATCATGTGTTCCACTGTTTCCTCAATGTTCAAGCCACAAAGGAGGCAATTGTGGTCATCTCCTATGTTCCTCGTATTGAGCCTGTCATGGAAGAGCAACCAAGCAAAGACTTTCAACTTCATCGTGCATTTTGAATCCCAAATCCATCCAAATATCTGCTGCACTTAGACATCTTTGAAGAAGAATTTGTACTAGTCCGTTGATTTGTAGATGGTTTTACCCCACGTGTAGTGCCAAATATCCATGGATGACGAGGATGGTTGTAGATGAGCCGTAATTGTCTGCAAGTCTCTAACCTCCGCAAAGGCTTGAGGGGTCAAGGGCAGGTGGAACGTTTCTTCCAGCGAAGTTATTCCCAGGAACTTTTTGACCGAAACATCCTCATCGAGAGAGTGAGAGAAGGCCCTAGGATGGGAGTCTTGAAGAATTTGCCCTGACCACAGATCTTTCCAAAACAAAGCCGTGGTGCCACACACAATATTGATTTGAGAAATCCCACAAAACTTAGGGGAGAGCTTGAGTACGTCCTTCCACCAGAATGAGCCGACTGGATCCGAGGCATGAAGAATTTTTTTGGGTGCCATCGTAAGATTCAATATTCACGGGTTTAAACCCTTCGGGGATTTGATGATCCATTACTTCATCTGTGAAGCATAGTGGGTGTGCGGCGCCTCTGTACTGGGCGATATCACGACGGAGCTCGAAAGAGCTTTGTCTGTTTTGTTCGGCCCGGCCGGACTTACTGTGTCCGGCGCGATGGTTCTCGTCACGTATCATGGGGCGCCCACGCGATCCATAGATCGATCTTGATTGTCTTGCCCTATCCTCCAATATATCTTGCAAGTCCGGAGCGTTCCCCTGTGGCCTTGTGCTTTTCGAGCGATGCTGGGGTACGGGTCTAGGGGAGGGCCTAGAGGCCTCTCTGTCGCGACCACGGGGTGGTCGATCAGCCGTATTATCTCCTGGTGATGCGGGTTCATACGCCTCCTCCTCTAATCGGGGGAGCAGCTTGCGTTTAGGGTAGCTTTTGGAGGGGCGTTCGAGCTCATGCTCTTCGGCCGCGAGGACTTCAGTCCATCTGTCGGCTAGCAGATCTTGATCAGCTCTAAGCTGTTGCTGCTTTTTCTTGAGGCTGTTCGCCGTGGCCATAAGCCTGCGTTTAAAACGCTCTTGTTCGACGGGATCCTCAGGCACGACGAATTCATCGTCATCGAGGCTTGCCTCGTCTCCGGAGGGAGGCATATAATCCTCTACCTCTTCTTTTGCCGCTCTCTCATGAGGGCTGGCGGCTCCGTCCTCCTGCGCTAGATCTTGCTGGAGTTTGTTGTCTTTGGCACTGTCCGGTGTGTTATTATCTCCGGTGCCGGAATCTTCATTCTTGCTGTGGCGGGATTTAGAGCGGCGCCGCTGACGCCGGCGCTTGGGTTGTTTCTTGGAGGGGTCATCCTCTGCTGTTCCTTCGCCATTCCCATCCTTTGGGATATCCACCATGTATATGTCATATGATGAGGTGGCTTTCCAGTGCCCGGTGGGTGCTGGTTCTTGGTCGTCTCTGGCATCGTCGTCCATACCGTCGATGTCTTCGGAGTCGTAGTCTAGCATGTCGGTTAGATCGTCGACAGTGGCTACCAAGTGGGTGGTGGGTGGGCTTTGAATTTCTTCGTCGTCCGCATCCCAACCGTCCTGACAGCAGTCCGGCCAGGGCTCTCCTAATAATGAGAGATACTTTAGCGAACTCAAGATGTCGCTGAAAGGTGAGTGTTGAAAGATGTCCGCTGCGGTGAACTCCATGATCGGCGCCCAATCAGATTCGATCGGAGGGGGCGCGGGAGGTTCGGAGTCCGTCTAGGAGTCTGGCACCTCGGAGTCACGAGCTTCATGAGGGACAAGGTCAGTGTTCGGCTCTATCGTCGTAGAGGTTGCAGTCCCCGAGGCGGTGTCTAGCCATCCGTCCTCGATCTGCGCAGCTGGCTCCGAATTGAAGATCAGAGCGGACTCGAGTGCGGCCTCCAGGGTACTGTCCGGCTGCAGAGCTAAATCATGCCCATCGTAACAGTGCGGCGCGCTTGGTTGTGGCCCGAACCCATCGAAGATCAAGTCCCCGCGGATGTCAGCTGTGAAGTTTAAACTTCCAAATCTGACCTGACGGCCAGGGGCGTAGCTTTCGATCTGCTCCAGATGGCCAAGTGAATTGGCCCGCAGTGCAAAGCCATCGAATACGAAGATCTGTCCGGGGAGGAAGGTCTCACCCTGGACTGCGTCGTTGATGATGATCGAAGAAGACATCGAGCCTATCGGTGACGGCACAGAGGAACTCTCAATGAAAGCACCAATGTCGGTGTCAAAACCGGCGGATCTCGGGTAGGGGGTCCCGAACTGTGCATCTAGGCGGATGGTAACAGGAGACAAGGGACACGATGTTTTACCCAGGTTCGGGCCCTCTTGATGGAGGTAAAACCCTACGTCATGCTTGATTAATATTGATGATGTGTGTTACAAGAGTGGATCTACCACAAGATCAAGGAGTCTAAACCCAAGAAGCTAGCCTATGGTATGATTGTTGTTCGTCCTATGGACTAAAGCCATCTGGTTTATATAGACACCGGAGAGGGCAAGGGTTACACATAGTCGGTTACAATGGTAGGAGATCTACATATCCGTATCGCCAAGCTTGTCTTCCACGCCAAGGAAAGTCCCATCCGGACACGGGACGAAGTCTTCAATCTTGTATCTTCATAGTCTTGGAGTCCGGCCGATGATGATAGTTCGGCTATCCGGACACCCCCTAGTCCAGGACTCCCTCAGGAAGGTTGCGTGTTTGCTATGCTAGGGATGTGTGGCGGACGAACGGGCTGCATATCCGGATTCGTCTCGTCGTTCTGAGCAACATTCATGTAGAAAGTATTTTCATCTGAGCTACGGTTTATTTTATATTAATTTTAAAATGATTTTATCATTTTCTAGAATTACCAGAATTAGTTTAATCCTCTAATGCATTTATGATGTTAGCGGTCAACTCTGGCCGTTGACTTGGTCAACCTGACATGTGGGTCCCGCATGTCATACTCTGTTTATTCTAATTAGGATTTAACTAATCTAATGACTGTTTAATTAATTAACAATAGTTAATTAGGTGAACTAAACATGATTGGTTAAGTTAATTAATTTAGTTAATTTATTTATTTATTATTATTATTATTATTATTATTTTATTTTATCCTTTTTTTATTCTTTTCGTTCTAATCTGGGGCTGGCCCCACTGGTCAGGGACCCAGCCCAACCGGGGCGAGCGACCGGGAAACAGGCGCAGTTGAGCGCCCGATTGGGCGTAGCGGGGCGAGGCCATGGCCACGGCGGGGCGACGGGCAAGTAGCGGGGCGGTGGACGAGCAGCAGGGGGAGGCAACAGCGACCGACGTGAAGGGCGCCGCAGGCGGAGCGAAGCAGAGGCCTCGGCGCACGGTGTCAAAGAGCGGAGAGGAGAAGAGGAGGCGCGGAGCGCGGACGCGGGGTGAAGGCCGC
>NC_041391.1:373305678-373309414 GCF_002162155.2 Triticum dicoccoides | reverse complement strand
CAGTGCGGTGGCGGGGGTGAGCACCGACGTGAGGGCATGGGGAGGAGGAGGACTGGGGTCCTCACCAGCGTTGTAGGGAAAATGGCAGCGGTTGTCGAGGAGGAGGACGGGGACGCGGTCGACGACGAAGAGGATGGCGAGGCGGCGATCTGGGCGAGGAAGGTTCGGTGAGGTGGTGGTGGTGACGACGGGCGATGGCGTCGGGTCGGTGACGTGGCGAGGCTGCGGCTTCAGGCGGGCGTCGCGTGAGGGAGAGGAGAGGCGAGGAGTCCGAGAGGGCGGCGCCGGCGCCGGCTGGCGGCGGCCTTAGCGGAGCCGCGGCTTGTGTCGGGCGCAGGCGTACAGGATCGAACAGGGCGCCCCTTCCCTATTCGTTCGTCAGGGCGTGCGTGTGTCGTGGGTGACGGCGCGCAGGAGGGGTGAGGGAGTGATGGGGATCGACGTAGGGTTTGCCACGATGGGGGGGTTAAGCAGGTGTGAGGGGCCGGTTGGGCCAGTGAGCTGGCCGGCTGGGCCGTTGGCCCAGTTGGCCAGGGAGCCTTTTTTTGTATTTTAGTTTTCTATTCTTTTATGTATTTTATTTCTTTTTTTGTTTGATTTTGTTTCTCATTGTATTTTAGTTTTGTAAAGTACAAAATGATCCCTAAATTAGTAATAGGGATTATACCACTGCCACAATTAACTTGGCACCTAAATATAATAGTTTGTAATTGCTTATCATTTTAAAAGAATTTAAATAATTGTTTTTGCTACTGCTTAAATCATTTTAGAGTATTTGAACATTTCATAAAAGTGTGGTTCCTCCGCCATCATTACCTATGCATCATTTTCTCACTCTGAACATTTTTGTTTTAATATTTGAAAACTTTTATCGTTTAACTTTATTTTAAATTTGAATTCAAATGGGACTTGATTCACCGCGAGACTAACAACGGTAACCGTGGTGACGTGGCATCATTAGTAGAGGGTTACTGTAGCTTAACTATCCGGGCGTCACAACAAAGATGACCAATGAACGAGGACGAAGGTAGTACTATCCCATAAGAAAAGAGGGACGCGTTACCACACTTAAATGGCTACGGGAATACACGGTTCATATAATACAACCATTTGTGATATTAACATGTCAACTATTTGTTTCAAAAGGACTTTGTTGGCTATTAATGTGTGCGCCTTGTCTCAAACTGGACGATTTTTTTTACCACGGCATATATGTGCCATGTCATGAAATCATGCCAAGTTTCATGTTTTTTGGGCGAGTTTTCAATTTGCTGGGATTTAAAAACCCAGATTCTCAATCTTTCAGGATGACGAGAAGTTTGTAACTCATTCCCATTCCTTCAATGACACCTAAACATGCACCCAATGACACATGCACGATTTCCCACCCATTTTTGCTTCATTGGAGCATGTGCTTGTAGTTCAAATTTGAATTATGGACTACATTAAATGCCTAGAAAACTCAATTATATATAAAATGGCCAAACGAACCTTGAATAGTTTCAAATTTTGGCACGACACTCCTGTTATTCTATGTTGCCTATAGAAAACAAAGTTCAAGGCAAGAAGAGGCAGCGATAATCATTTTTCCCACAAGAGGGGCATGTTTCCCTACCGGAACCACGAGGATTGTGAGAAGCTTTGGTTTGTAAGAGGCTTGTAATATAGCTTGGGCCAATTTGGACAATTATTTTACGACGACATATATGTGCCATGTAGTGAAACCATGCAAGTTTCATGATTTTCTGGTGAGTTTTGGATTTATGGGGATTTAAAAACCGATATTACAAATGTTTGAGGACGAGCCAGGACGCAAGTACGGTTGTAACTCATTCCCATTCCTGGCGTGGGACCTAAACATGCACCCAAGGACACACGTATAATTTTTCTAGCCATTTTGGTGAACTGGAGCATGTATTTGTAGTTCAGATTTGAATTATGGACATTAAAGTCCTAGGAAACTCAATTAGTGTATAAAAAGGCCAAACGAACCCTGAATAAGTCTAAATTTCAGCATGGATATCCTGTTTTCCATGTTGCCTGTAGAAGAAAATACAAGGCGAAAAGAGGCAGTGATTATCGTTTCGCCCACAAGGGGGACACGTTTCCCTATCGAAACCACGAGGCTTCTTGAGAGAAGCTCCGGTTTGTAAGAGTCTTATAATAAAACTTGCGCCAAAATGGACAAAAAAATTCCTCGACATATATGTGCCATGTCATGACACCATGGCAAGTTTCATGATTTTTGGGTGATTTTTGGATTTACGGGGACTTAAAACCGAGATTCTTCTCACGAAATGTTTTCAAATAGCACAGGGGTCAGTCATGAAAGCCGTGTGCCTACCAAACTGTGGCTGATGCCCCCTGCTACGCGTGCGATCTGAGTCACGTGTTCTGATTTGCCAGAACCCAAACCCCACGGATCGTACGTCTGCACCGTTGGATGCTCCCAGATTGAATGGCAATACTCATCCCATTCGATAGCACATGCAGTTCAGGTTTTGATTTTATTTAAATGGGTAAGCACTGTGCGCATGCATCATGCTAGCTCACGCTTCCTTCTCTACTAAGTTTTCTACATTAATGTTGTTATATATCCAAATAGGCTACCATTTCCCGCTACTCCTCTCATTGGTTTCCCGCCTCTTCTCCCGTCGTTTTCCCACTGCTAGTGTCGGTGATCATGGAAGGCTAGGTGGAGACACACCGGCCATGTAAATATCGCATAGAGTTTCGAAAAGCACAAATGTGTGTTATAGTAGGGAGTAGGTCCCATAGGGTGACCAACGTGAAATGCCTTAAAGGCAAGGAGGCAATTCCTATCAGCAAGGGTCGGCTTCCCATCCGCTAGCCTAGTCGAATAGAATGCAGAAGCTAAGCATGCTCGGGCTGGAGTAGTCTAAGGATGGGTGACCCGGTGGGAAGTTGCATATCTCAAGCTTCATTTAAACGCTATGCCACAGTCATTATAGAGATAAATATCTCTATAGTGACCTATCATGGCGATTATATAAACCTTGGTGTCCTTGTTTGCTAATTTTTAGACTATGTTTTTTATTTGTTATTTTTTGTTCTCAAAATCAAAGAATGATCGACTCTATAATGACCTGTCATGGCGATTATATAAACCTTGGGATCCTTGTTTTGCTAATTTGTAGACTATGTTTTATTGGTTGTTTTTTGTGCTAAAAAAGAAAGAATGATCAACATATGTAGGCCTACACAAATTATACCTTTGACTCAACGCACGAGAAGGGTTTACTCTTTGGTCCGTGTTCTATGTTAGAGGAAATCAAGTTTCAGCACATGCGTTGGACGGAACCTAGTCGCTATCCCCCCATCAGCCTCGAAGTTGCGTTCCCGACATCGTACGTCTTTAACCTGACCGCGGGGGTATGATGTTCAGTTTGTAATGTTACTGATGTAGTTGGAGCCCCATCGAACTTGTGCTTTTAGGATTTGAACAAATCACACACCAGACCCATACATTTTTTTCGGGTCGCATGCATGGTATAGGGGGGTGGGTGTTCTAATTGAGCATGTCTCCCTTGTGTGGTTTATAGATTCTGCACATATCCATGGGCTTCCCGAGGTATATATATTATCCTTGACCGATAACGAGGGCCCCCCCACACAATCTATCCCTTTGATGCAACATACGAGAAGGGTTTGAACATGATGGTTTCCTATTGCTATGTGTGCCATGTTAGACCAAATAAAGTTTGAGCGCATGCGT
>NC_041391.1:373302425-373305488 GCF_002162155.2 Triticum dicoccoides | reverse complement strand
CGACATCGTACGTATTGCACCATGCTTGGGGCCGGGTACAGTGTTTGGTTTGTAATGTAGTTGGTGGCCCATCGAAGTTGTGTAATAGGGATTTAAACACATCACACACCATCGTACCCATACATATTTTTGGGCCGCATGTAGTGTATACGGGGTCTTCTGTTCGACCACGTCTCCCTTGTGCGGTTTTTTGTGATGACACACATATCTATGGGCTCCATGAGTGTATATACATCATCCCTTTGACCGATAACGAGGGTATGTGTTGGCCATGAATGGATTCCTCCTAGTTCGTGTTAGGGTCGGCCACCGTCACATGTCAGCCAACCAAAGCTCGAGCTCATGCATTATCAGGATTCCCTCCAACATGCTCGGATTGCTGGGATCGACCAACACCGTACCCTGCGTATCTCGTCCTTAACTACTTGGCTTTCATGGTTGTTGGTTGTATCGAGAGGCAGGCACCACATCTAAATTGTACATTATTCTATAATTAAAACACACATCACCCCTTCCAACCTACACCATTTTGGGCCGCATGCAAGAGGTGCTGGTTTTGTGGTCCCTCTCATGCGACTTCTTATGATGGTTCAATCTATTGGCACAAGCGGTTTATCGATAACAACAATTGTCATTTGACCAAATGATAGATTCACGGGTCCGTCTTATGGTAGGTCATGGCGACATGCATGTATGACCAAAGTATCATTATGTGCATGCGCCCCACTGACACGAAGTGGGAGCTGGGTCAAGCACCCTAGCTAGCTATGACATTATGTCATTATAGATATATCCAAGCACTACAAAAAAAAGACACATCCGTGACATTTTGGGCCAAATGAATTTTTTTTCCTGTCATACTTATGACACTTCTATGACCATAATTATGACAAAACCATGTATCATCATAGATGTGGTGGGCTCCTACTTCTATGACAAAAAATCATGATAGAAAGTGGGCTTTTGGTCCTGGGCGGGCCGGAGACACAGCTACATGACATTCTTTGGGCCGTCCATGACGGAAAAAATCATGGTAGAAGCGAGGGCGAGGAAAATTTCGGGGAGTTCCAGGTTACCATGGGTGGTCGGGGGCCGAGCGATGCGCGTTTCTCTCATACCGTCCACGCGTGGGTGCGAGGCGTTGAGCCCTAACTGAACCCGAGTGAGGCGTCACCTAACTGAACCTGAGCGATTGCACTGCAGGCTATGTGTTACTGAAGCCGAGCGATCGAGCGATTCCTTCGCTACTACTGCTAACTGAAGCCGATAGAACCCTGCTGCCTCCTTCCCTTGCTGAACTAAGAGCGTTGTTGGGGGGAGGGGGGTTGGATGAACAGTTCCCGGTGGGCGTGGATGAACAGGACCCCGTGCTGTTGCCTCTGGATGAACAGGAACCCGATCGATCGAGCTAGTTGGGGCTGGATGAACAGGACCCCGTGGAGGGCTGGATGAACAGGACCCCGTGGAGGGCTGGTTGAACAGTAGCTGGTGGAGGCCTGGATGAACAGTAACATGACCCCGTGGAGAGGGTTGGTTGAATAGTAGCTGGTGGAGTAGCGCGCGCTGGAGGCTGGATGAACATGAGCCCGTCGATGAATAATCACAGGTGGAGGCTGGAGGAGGTCGACGGTGGATGAACAGTAGCCCGTGGAGGCTGGAGAAGGTCGACGGTGGAGATGATTAGTATCCCGTGGAGTCCCGTTTTGCGGTACGCCACACCCCTCCCGATGAACAGGACCCCATTTCAACCATAGCCCTCCAACACAAGTCCGTTTCCTCCGTTTTGCGGCACGCCACACCCCTCCCGATCAACAGGACGCTGTTTCGACCGTAGGACGTCCAACAGAAGTCTGTTTCCTCCGTTTTGCGGTACGCCAGACCCCTCCTGATGAACAGGATCCCATTTTGACCGTGGCCGGTCGAACACAAGGACATTTCCTCCATTCTGCGGTACGCCAGGCCTCGTTTCCATCGGCTATTCCGTCCAAGCCAGTTGGCTCCCACGCATTCCATTGCGTCCCGATGAACACGACGACGGCGCAGTTTCTCCGTTCCGACCCAGCCATGTACACGAGTCCTGGCCGTACGTATGCGCGAGTAGGAGTTCGAGACCCCGCCTGTATGTACGTACGTGGCCGTATTTACTTTCTTGCACCCTGGCCGCTGTACGTACGTGTACATGCTACGTGCGCGCCTTTACTATGACATGTGCATGCCTCTACATCGACTAGTATGTACGTACATGTTCGCGACCAGAATGACAACGCTACGTACGCTTCGACCAGGTGGGTCCCGACTGTCAGGCACTTCCTTGCGTGCGAAGATGTAGCTGGTGGGTACCAGCAGTTAGGGCGCGAATCATTTCTTTGCCCGTAATATGGACGCACTTCCTTAAGTGCGAAGATGTAGCTGGTGGGTTCCAGTAGTCAGGGGGAAACGCTTTTTTGTGAAATACGGTGGCCCGTCCGGTGGGTCCCAGCTGTCAGGTGGAGGAATCATTATTTTCTGTGTAATAAGGAGGCACTTCCTTGCTGCGGCCGTGGACCCAGCTGTCAGCCTCTCCACGTACAGTGCTCTTCCGATGGAAGTCATTCCTTGAACATGTTGACCATGCCGCGCCGAGAGCACCAGGGCGGTGGACAACCGCGAGGCCTAGGAAGGATACACGAAGCCGGGGAAGACGCGGCAGTGGATGCCCATGCGGAGTGCAGTACGAGGGTTCACTGGTTCGGCTTTGGTGTGAGGCTGCCATCACCGCAGAATAACAGGGGGTGTGGGTGAGTGGAGGGATGGCCTGGCCAGCGGTGCGAGTAGTAGGGGGCGGTGAGGCCTCTGCGGCAGCACCGCCGGCCATGGGAGGCAGGAGCAGGCGGGACGACCGGCGCTGCTTTGGGCGGCTGGAGCAAGAAGACCAGAGGTTGAAGAAGCACTACGGCCGTTGGATGGACATCGTTTATATTGACTAAGTTGACAAAGCCCTTGGTACACGTCAACTTAGTAGGCCCACAGGTCAGCCTCCCACTATGCTGGGTCCCAGCTAGCAAGGGGAGTATTCATTTTTTT
>NC_041391.1:373293623-373302332 GCF_002162155.2 Triticum dicoccoides | reverse complement strand
TGAGGCCCTTCCGATGGGTCCCAGATGTTAGCTGGAGGAATTATTATTTTGCGCGTAATAAGGAGGCATTTCCTTGTGTGCGGCCATGGACCCAGCTGTCAGCCTCTCCACGTACAGTCCACGTCCGATGGAAGTCATTCCTTGACCATGTTCACCACGCCACGCCGAGAGGACCAGGGCGGTGGACGACGGCGAGGCCTAGGAAGGGGACGTGGAGCCAGGGAAGACGCGGCGGTGGATGCCCACGCGGAGAGGAGTACGTGGGTTCACTAGTTCGGCTTTGGTGTGAGGCTGCCATTGTCGCATAATAACATGGGGTGTGGGTGAGTGGAGGGATGGCCTGGCCAGCGGTGGGAGTAGTAGGGGGCGGTGAGGCCTCCGCGGCAGCACAACCGGCCACGAGAGGCAGGAGCAGGTGGCACGATAGGCGCTGCTTTGGGTGGCTGGAGCAAGAAGACCAGAGGTTGAAGAAGCATGACGACCATTGGATGGACATCGTACAGTCACTGCAGCTAGATTCGTTTATATTGATTAAGTTGACAAAGCCTTGGTACACGTCAACTTAGTAGGCGCACAGGTCAGCCTCCGAAACAGTGCACCCCAAATGTCAGGGGGAGGAATCATTTTTTGGGCGGCCGAAGAGAGAATATCCGAGATTGAAGAAGAAGCACGACATCCATTGGATAGACATCCAACGACCACTACTGCTAGAACCGTGTGTTGACTATAAGTTGACAAAGCCTTGCATACGCGTCAACTTCTTTTTTTAGGGGACACATCAACTTAGTAGGCCCACAAGTGTGTGGCAGAGAACTTATAGCCCATTTGCGATTTGTAAGAATGTACAGTCCATTTTTGAATTCTAATGGAATTTACTACAACGCATTTATAGTTTGTTAAAAGTACAGCCCATTTTCTATCTAGGAAAACGATTAATAATTTCAACCAACCGTTCAAGACAGAACTCAATAAAATTTCCCACATTTTCATGGGATCCGAAATATTTTTATCCCGAAATTTCTAGTCAGATTAAATATAAATTTGTGTTACGTAAAAATACATCGAAACATTGCGCGCGCAACATTTAAAAATAAAGATTTTCAAAACCCAAAGACAATATTTTATAAACTAATTATGTGTTTGGTGCATTTTCTTATAGTTATTGCCCAAATTTTATAATTACATCCCATTTATTATTTCTTAAATCCCATTTTCCTGTTAAGCCTAATGCATCCCTCGTAGGAAAGATTTGCAGCCTAGCGGGGCGGAGAATAACATGTTGACCTTGCCTGGGTATTCCTCAAAAAAACGTATAGCTGGGCTAGCCATTTTCATCTTGAAAAAAAATAATACCTGGGCTGGATATCTGGCCTGGGCTAGACGGGCCATAGCCCGCCCAGTTAATACCCTGATCTCCTCTAAACAACAATGAAAACTTCGCTCACAAAAACTCTGCAGTGCTCACGCCTCAAAAACACAAATACTGCTCGAGCTGCTTGGTCCTAGCTGTCGGCCGCACCTTGTGCAATTCTCTCATTTATATTGACTACATAGGTTGACAATGGTGTGGGACCGTAATGTCAGAAACCAGGAGGAAGCAAAAAAAATATAGTTGTACATAATAAGGAGGCACTTGCGTACGTACAACTATGGCCCTAGTGGGTCCCTACTGTCATCCAGTCAAAATAAAGTCATCTCCTGAATCCCCATGTTTGTTGACCATGTTAACAATGCTCGGCGCCATGGCGAGCGAAACAACTCGAAGGACGATGGAGAGGGCCTCGCGGACCATACGGATGGTCTGATACTGCGCCCGCTGCTCATTCCGGAAGCCAGGATCATCGGACACCTATGAGCTCCTTCGAGAGACTGAGACGACATGAAACGGTAAGGCCGCGCTTGGGAGCTCTGGTTTATTTCACACCTATATTAATAGTGTAATTTACTCGTCATCAGAAACAACGCGTAAAATACAGGTGTAATGAAACCGAGGGCCCGAGGTCTGTAAGTAAAACCGGCGGGTTACGCGTGTAGTTTGAGAGACCAGTGTATATTTTACTAGTCGAAATCGACCAACCAAGCGCTTCGCCCGAGACCATCTGGTTTTATTTACAAGCGTCAGTTTTACAAGCGGTTTGGTTGAAAAACGACGATCCAATCACGGCCTAAGATGATGAGTTGGTCGCAAGATCATACGGTTTCACATCTAACCTACCCGACTTGTCGTATAGGCTATGAATGAAACATAAGATGATGAACTTCTTAAGCACGGAAACAATAGAAGAGGATGATCTTCTTAACAAGCAAATCACTGGCATTAGATCAACATGCAAAACAATACGAAGCATTATTTTCAAGAGGCATGGTGAACAGCTCGTGATGCCGCATGCCACAACATTCCAAGCTCAACTTTGCAATCAAACACAAGGCCTGTCATTACATAGAAAATATTCAGAACAAACTCTTAAAAAGTCAACATTCATGTGACTATGCATCTCATCTTTGTAACTATTTACTTCTAAACTGAACACAGGCATAGGAAAAACGATCGACGCTGCTCACAGCAAAGGGCGTCCCAGTCAAAAGTATCACATGCATGTCTTCTGGCTAACATTAATGATCAAATTTTGACAAGGTTTTCCAATTCCAATATATTAAACTAATGTCTTCTTGCTAACATCAATGATTAAACTTTGACAAGCTTTTCCCATTCAAAATATGTAATGCCTATGATCGTGGAACGGGCAGGGTTTTTCATCAGTTTGTTAGCTGGTAGTCCGGTGGCTCAAGGTGACGACGAATGATTAGAGAACCATTCGATGTATTGTGCATGATGAACTATTATGGAGGACACAAACCATCTCAACATTTTGTGCAGTTCCACTAAAATCAAGATGAGCATCCCTATGGATTTCGTATTTATATGCTGCAAAAAACAAAGACACATCAGCACACACATGAATATTGGCCCCAGTGTCAACCCACCAATCGGTGGACTAACAAACTGAAAGTATGGTAAACAGATTACCATACCCAGATGCCCCATCATTGTTGCTTAGAATGACATTGACACACTTGGAGTCCTGTCATGGCTTCTTGTACTTGTTTGGGCACTTTTTTCCCAGTGCACTCCATGTGTTGTAGAGTTGCCTATGCTCTCTGTAGACTAGTCATGTCACCAGCGTCTACTAATACTCTGTAAAGCTTCTCGATCATTCCTTCTATAATGTAGTGCAAACAGTGACTACTTCTTTCTGCAAAGTGGAATGACCAACTAGACCCAGTAATGCAGCAGTTTGCCTTGAACACATTGGCTCCTTTTGTGCAGTTCAACTAAAATCAAAGTCGGAATAAAACCGAGCTTTAATTTAGATATCCCTGTAAGCAACAATAGGTATGAGGGAAACAATTACTGAGAAATAATGGTTGATGACTTATACTACCAGAAGAAAAACATCTACTGATCTACCTTATCTTAATGGGAAACAAAGTAGGAGAGTAGCAATTCTCCATCAATGTGATTCATTCATATTGACTGAGACATTATCTTAACAATGCCTTGTTTCAACATGTATAAAGAAAGACAAAGAAGAAAAGTACCATTCCTAAAACAATGCGACTGATTCATTTTAACAGAGACATTATCTTAACAATACACTACTAGGGAAAAGCCTAGCAGCAGCGCGGGTTCTAGGTATATCAGTAGCGCGGGGACCGGCGCTACTAATAAGGCGCTACAGCTAACTCGTAGCAGCAGCGCGTGCGCTCCTGCGCTACTGATATACAAGTGTAGCAGCAGCATTCTTACAGGGAGCTCGCTACTGCTAATAGCTATAGCGCGCTTCTCTTTTGTGCGCTACTGCTACTACCGCGCTGCTGCTAACTTTTCTCCACTCGCTACTGCTAATTTTAGTATTTTTTGTTTTGTTTTCTGCATATCTGTTTTGTATTTGAACAGGCTTTATACAAGAATCTTTAGCACATACAAATGTCATCATGATACACATACAAATGCCTGCGAGACCACAAATGTAATCATAGCATATACATACAAATAGTCTCATCATAATCATCATCCAACACAAAGTGGTATCTTGTCATCATCTCGAAAATAGCGATACATGCAAGTCTCAAATACTTGCAACTACAACGTCATCCATCTAAACAAAGGTATATGCGAGAAGAGCTATCACTATGAGTGAGAGCGGAACTATGCCGTACATGAGGTGGCGGTTATGAGTCCTCTCTCGCGCTAGGGTGAACCTCAAGTAACTAGCTTCTCCTTCTTGTCTGCTTTTGAAGCCTTCATGGCTGGCGCCCGAGAACCCATTCACTTGCGCCTGACACTCATTCCACTCGTTGTACACCCCTGGAACCTTCCCTTTGTACACGACATAGCACTGCCATCTCGCCATCAAGAAACTAGGTACCTGTTAGAGATGCATCTTCATGAAGAGGATGTACAATCATATATATGCAACAGAATATACAAGAGCAACACGAAAAAGAAAGGGTTAGAAACTAGATGCAACATACAGTACGCAAACTAATTAACTAGAGGTACACAGGTCATTGTACGCAAACTAACAAAGTAGCGTTACGCAAGTTCGGCACGGACCGTGGACATCACAAAGTTTCATCGCTACAAAAAGTATACAAGTTGAACCGACACATATCATCATCATCGGCATCATAAATCACTAGAAGTTCCATCCTTCCATATCATCGAGGATGGACCCTAGCTTCTTGAACAGCGCGAGGTCTAGACGTTGCATGCCTACGCGAGTTCGGACGTCAGCTCGCGATATAGGGCCCTGGTGGAACATCCCCTTCTCATCGACGACTTATTTCATGATGATCGTCGCAATGTCCCTTTGGATGCGAAAGAAGTCATCTCTAAGTTTATAATCCGCTTCTCCACGAGATTCTAGCCACTTGTGGATATGATCATCATTTCTGCTTGTCATGCGAAGCTTTTGGTGATCCGTGTTGAACTGAATCATGAGATGGACGATGTAGAATCCATCCTTCTTGCTTGGTTTTGGGACATGGATGCAAGAGAAGTTAGTTTTATGTGCGAAACCCATCTTCTTGTTCCTTTGTTTCCTTATCTGCATGTGGCCACCTCTAATGCTGAAGACTTGGAGAGCATCATCTCGTGGAACTGACTTACTTTGGATGATAAGGCACGAGGACAATTTCGTGGTCCTTATTCTGTACCATGAAGTTTTGGAGGTAGTCCCTAGCAGTTTCACACTCAAAGTCGCCGATACTCAAGAAAGACTCGTGCATGTAGTATGGATCCGCCACACAGATTTGGAAGACTTCTTCACTCTTCATGACGGAGCTCATATGTAGCGCAAAAAGGCGGACGATTGTAAAATCGAGCCGCCTTGTCAGAAACATCTCAAAGATATGGTCAAACCGCAGGAAGAACACCTCCACGGTCCGTGTGTTGACGTAGGACTTCCCCTCAGGCAAATGAGCCGCGTATGTCGGATATCCTGGATCCTTTTAGGCTAGTAGGATTTTCTCAGTCGACAACACATGGTCGTGCAGTCTCCTGAGATCCCCTGATAGTGCCTCTAGTGGTTTCAGCGGTAGCATCGGCTCGCCCGTGAGATGGAACATGGCCGCACCTTTAACGGGTACACGCTCTTCAGAATCCATCATCTGGCTATTATGTGCTCTGGCTTGTTTGGATGCAGTTATCTTCCCCGATCTCTTCCTCTCCTTTTTCTTGGGCACACCTTCCAGACCCTTCCTTAACCCCTGCCCCAGGGTTCCCGGGCTAAGCACTTGTACGACCCCCGACTAGTTGAGCCTGTGTTGAGGCGACATCTTCAGGCGTGTCCTATGAGGAATTCATGAAGAGAGACTTTTTGCAATCCTTCCAACGACCTTCCTGCCCGGGCATATCATCCATATCCTCATTAGCATGCCGATAGCCCGATTCGTCATATGGTTGACTCATCATATCTATGTCACAGCCATACGCGTTTGTATTGGGGAAACCCATAGGGTCGACCTCCGTCTCGTCATCCATTCTTTGTTCTACAGGACCGATTACATCAGCCAGTACTATTGCACCCCCTTCATCACGTCGTCCGCCGCTCTCACCCGGCACTACAGGAGCTGGTAATTGTGTAGGAGGGGTGGTGGTTTCCGCACATGCTTGTTGATGTGTGGTTATTGGTGTGCTCACGGCCGGCTCTAGACGAATTAGATTCTTCGGCCATAGCAGCACCCAACCCTTGCAGCTTCCAATCCACGGCAGGGTCTCGTCATCCTCTCCCACATGTTGTACTGGAGCAAAGCCTCGTGCCCCGAGTTCACACTGGACAAGCTAACCCTGAAGTGCCTAGCGGGAATCGGCTGGTTGTGGAACATTGGTTTCAAGGGATTCAATATCATCCCCTTTCCACGTCCACCTTTTAGCGTTTGATCAAGTAGAGTATGGTGCACGGGGTTTCTTCGCCCTGCAAACACATATGTCTGTGGCATAAAACATCTAAAAGGCAACGAAAATGGAATATTCTCTCTCTCTCTCTCTCTCTCTCTATATATATATATATATATATATTGGTGCGTCATGTAATTACCGTGATGGCGTTGAGCTCAGCCAAAGACGAAGGCCCACCTAGCGCACCGGAAAACAAAGGACGGGATGCTATGAGCGGGAGCGACTACGAGAGGAGGCACGCTTGCGTGAGCAAGTGATGGTGCGGTGTTGTTGTTGTTCATGGAGTTTCTCCCGACAAAACTGGGCATCGGGAAATCATGTACCGTCTTGTCTGGATTTTCCTTCGTCCAGTTGATGATAGATGGAACCAAGTTAGTAGTGAAATCATTTCTGCAGGCAGTTACAGCTGCATTGAGTGCCTGCTGTAGCAACTCATTTTTCTCCTCAGCTATTTTTTCCGTGTCCTCAGCTGCTTTTTTCTCGACCGCAAGCTTCACCTTCGCGTTGATGTCTGCCTTACTAAACTTCTTTTTCTGCTTCTTGGCCTCCGGGTCCTCGTTGTAAAACATCTACCACGCAGCGCGTCTCCAGCGCCGTGCACACGACCATATTGCGGCCGCTGGCCCAAAGGGAGTCCCTTAAGTTTGTTCAAGGCCCGGTTGAGAGGGGTGTCCCACTTGGGCCTCATCGGAGAAGTAGGGTTTTCGGCTGCAAGCTGGTGTTGCTTCTTCTGCAGAAGGAGCATGAACCGTTTAGGAATGTGTAGTCGACTAGATATGGAGCTAAATGTAAGGTGCCAAAAGAATAATTACCAGTAGTCTAATCAATTTCCTCGTGATCTGGTCCATGTAAAAAACCTTTTTTCCTTGTCCCACTTGTAGCGGGCCCTGATGAAGTCACGCTCCAAGGGGTTGGTGAACTTTGCGAAGGGGTCTGGGAGACCTGCGGCTTCTGAGGCGATGCTTCCCCGTGTTCCTTTGCTGAAGGCTCTTGAATTTAGCTGCCTTAGCCTTAACTGTCTTGGTAGCGCAAGTGTCTTGAACTTTTCGAACTCCTCTTCCATAAGTGTCGGATTTTCCTCCAGAATCTTGGACAGGGGTTCCTCAGCCTCAATAGCTCGTTTCACCCTCCCTTTCTAGGAGGCCAAATTATTGTTGAACATGCCCATGGCATGATTGTTAATATCTTTGATCTTTGGATCATCCCATGGTTGTTCGATGTTATCATCCCGGTCAGGGAAATTGAATCTCTTGTGCAACTTCGTTAGGAGCAACTGCGTTAAATGTTCTTTACTCCTTAAGTCATCATCGTTGATGCTCACACAGTCCAGTAGGATGCATCCTACTTGGTTCTCATAGCACTTGCGAGGTTCTTCCGGCTCTAATGGCTCAAACTTGCCAAGTTCCATCTTTGTGATCACTAGTCGTCCAATCCCTAGCTTGTTAGTTTTTCGTATCATCTGCTTCTTATGCTTCTTCTTTTCGGTAGCGTCATCGGTGCCGGTACCTTCCCCGCTGGTATCTTCCCCGCCGGCCTCGGCGCCGCCATCGGTGCCGGTGCCGTCGGTGTCGATGTCGGCACCAGTACCATCATCGAGGCCGACCTGCAAACCTTGCTTAGCAGTCAAATAGTCGAGGTACTCTTGTTCACCCTCATAATCCATCTCGTCTGCATCTTGGTCAGAAGGCCCAGTTTCTTCGTTGTTCGACATGTTTCCTATGATTAAGTCACCTCGTTTATTTCTAAAAGTATGAAAAAATGAGAAATGACATAAAAAAGAAATCTATGTGCCAGCAGTCGAGATGCCTACTATCTAGCACAAATCATGCCAAAATTCACGGAAAATTTCGGCATGACCTTTGCTAAAAAATGGACATATCGAGCGCCTGAAATTCACCAAAATGGAAATGAATCAACATTCCGGCGTAACATAGGCCACTCGGATCATTTGCCAAAATTGAACCAAAACATCACATGTCCAAATGACATGTCCAAATTCCAAACATGACATGTCCAAAACATGACATGTCCACATATCACATGTCCAGTTCAAATTTGCATATAAATTCAGCCTACCTAAATTTGCTTATAAATTCAACCTAGCTAAATTCATAACTAAATAAATAACCTAATTAACCTAATTAACCCTAGCTAGCAGAGAGAGAGAGAGAGAGAGAGAGAGGTTTATAGAGGGTGCAGGGGTGAGGAGGCAGGCCCGACGAGGGCCGATGTTGGGAGGGGAGGAA
>NC_041391.1:373204559-373292834 GCF_002162155.2 Triticum dicoccoides | reverse complement strand
GGGAGGAAGCAGAGGAGGGAGGCGTGGCGCGTCGGGGTCGGGGGAGAGCGCCGGGGTCGGGGGCGAGGGCCGGGTCGGGGGAGATTGCCGGGGTCGAGGGCGAGTGCCGGGTCGGGGGCGAGCGCCGGGGCGCGGCGGTACGACGGGGGAAGAGAGAGTGGGGATTTGGGGAGAAAAGAGGTGGGATGAAGCAGAGAGATGGAGGATTTTGGGTTAAGTGGATGTAGCAGTAGCGCGTTTAGACCAAAAGCGCTACTACTAATACAGGTAGTTATAGCGGTTTTTAAGGAAAGCGCTACTACTACCTTGACTAGCTGTAGCTCTTTTTCAGTAAACCGCTACTACTATAACCAGTTTTCCTTTTTCTTTCCCTTTATTTTCTCTCACTTTTTTTTTCCGAGAGCAGTGAACAAAGGGAAGGCGATATATATTGCATCATTTGACGGTTAAATATGTACAGAAAATAGGAACATATATATTACATCATTGGACCCATGCATAATAATGGCTAAGTGTGTATACAAAATAGGAACATATATATATATATAACATCATTTGACCGATAACATACGGTTCCTCAGCGTTGATGTTTTCGTTTTTGAGTCAACTTCTTTCCCTTCTTGTTCGTCGAAGAATAATTGAGCCCCTCATTGTGACTTGGCCTTTTCCACGGAGTACGATTTTTCTTAGGTAATGTAGTATTGATTCTTCTTTTGACGTATACTTCATCATCATCGTCATCTTCCCTCATTGGGTTGCCGTACTGAACATAGTCTTCCTTGTTGGCGACTCCATCAATTCCAATGATGTTCCTTTTCCTCTCGTCACGACAACACGGCTGGGATTGCACGGGTCGGTTATAAAGAAGCATTGTGTCACGTGCTTAGCGTGTACCCATGGCTCGTCTTTTGCGATAGCGTTCACGGTAGCTCTCTTGGCGTCACGTATAGTCATGGTAGTGAAAATCCGGCTTTCTCTTTCGACATTCTTAGCCCATCTAACACGGAACATCGTCGTGTTGTGCAGTCCAGAGTAGTCAAGCTCCCAGATCTCTTCGACCCTTCCATAAAATCGTTCAGTTCCACCGTTGTCGCTGCCGGTCATGCATTCCATCGTCACCCCTGAGTTCTGATCATCACTGTCCATATCTTTGTCCTCCGTGTAGAACGTGTATCCGTTGATATCATATGCCTGATAGGTTATGAGGTTGGGCGAGGGGCCATGTGCTAAGGCGTATATGAGCAATCCATCCTTAGAGCCCTCCTCCGGGGGATTAGCAATAATATGCTCTTTGAACCAATGCAGGAAATCGGAGTTGCGCTCTCTAGTAACTTCGGCGTCTGTCCTGCATACCCCCTGATCACGATACTTCTTTGCGATAATTTCTTTGTGCAGTGCCATGAAAGGATCTACCTCGTCTAGGTGTTGTAGAACTACCAAGTTTGCTATGTCAAAGTCGTTGCGTCGATCTGAGTAGGACACGTGCAGTTCCCTGCGACCGTTGCAGTGACCTTCTCCTTCAAGCCTCCCATCGTGCTTGTTAACGGGCAGACCAACACTAACACCAGGCGGCTGGTCTGCGCCATATAGAAAATTCTCGCAGAAAGAGATGCACTCTTGTGTCACATAGCCCTGGACGATGCTTCCATCCGGACGGGACATCTTACGAACGAATCCTTTGATGATCCCATGCATCCTCTCAAACGGCATCATGTTGTGCAGGAATGACGACCCTAGGTCTATTATGTCATCCACAATATGGACACACAGATGCACCATCACTTCAAAGAACGCGGGCGGGACGTACATCTCAAGATCGTTCAGTATCACAACGATCTCTTCCTGTAGACTTCGGAGCTGCTTCACATTGATCGACTTTCGAGAGATGACATCGAAAAAGTTACAGAGACCAATAAGCGTGTGCTTGTCCATTATCCCTCTAAGGGCAACAGGTAGTATCTGTGTCATCATCACATGATAGTCATCGGACTTCATCCTGCTGAACCTTTTCTTGTCCATGTCTAGATATCTGCTTATCTTGCCACAGTAACCGGAACTAACTTTGACTCCGGTAAGGCACTTCAAGAATTGATCGATCTCAGCCTGACTTAAGGTGAAGCAAGAAGGGGGGCAATAATCCTGTTTCTTTATTTTCTTGCCCTTCCTCTCTCGTGCCTCTGTCTCCGTCTCTGTCTTGTCTGACATTTTACGGGGCGGCATGTGCAGATCTTCCCTGATTTTCAAATCTTGCAAGTCTTTTCTTGCCTTCGGCCCATCCTTGGTCTTATCCGGCATGTTCATCAGTGTTGCGAGCAAGCTCTCAAGGACATTCTTACAAATATGCATTTGATCAAGGCAATGAGGTGTATCGAGTTTGTGTCAGTACTCCAAGTCCCAGAACACAGACCTCGTCTTCCATACCTTCAGCAGCGACTCCGGCGCCTTTCTCACCATCTTTCCCGGCGCGGGGCACTCCTTCGAGCTTTTCAAGAGCTCATCAATTTCGGCACCGCTCCGCTTACATGGAGGTCCCCGATGCTCAGCGTGACCATTGAATAGATCTCCACGGTTTCTCCACGGGTCGTCCTGTTCGAGCCAACTTCGATGCCCCATGTACACGATTTTCCCAAACCCACCATCTTTCCTTGACGTTAGCTGCTGAGACGTCGTATCATCCATGCACCGTGTGCATCCGCAATATCCATGCACACCTGGCCTACGACAAATCCGTAACCGAGATAGTCCTGCACCGTCGTGATTAGCGCGGCTCTCATGTAGAAATATTCGCCTTTGCTGGCGTCCCATGTCTTGGCCGGTGTTTTCCATAACGTATCTAACTCCTCTTGAAGTAGCCCTAGATACAAATTAATATTATTTCCTGGTTGTTTTGGCCCTTGAATAAGCATGCTCATGTGAATGTACTTCAACTTCATGCACAACCAGGGGGGAGGTTGTACATCCATACAAACATGGGCCATGTGATATGGTTGGTGTTCTGGTTGCCAAACGGATTCATGCCATCGGTACACGCATCGAGCACGATGTTCCTTGCATCACATTCGAAAAACCGATAGAAGATGTTCAACGCTCTCCACTGGCTTCCATCCTTGACGTGTCTCTGTTGGGTTTCGTAGTAATTTCAAAAAATTTCCTACGCACACGCAAGATCATGTGATGCATAGCAACGAGGGGAGAGTATTGTCTACGTACCCAACGCAGACCGACTGCGGAAGCGATGAGACGACGTAGAGGAAGTAGTCGTACGTCTTCTCGATCCAACCGATCAAGCACCGAAACTACGGCACCTCCGAGTTCGAGCACACGTTCAGCTCGATGACGATCCCCGGACTCCGATCCAGCAAAGTGTCGGGGAAGAGTTTCGTCAGCACGACGGCGTGGTGATGATCTTGATGAACTACAGCAGCAGGGCTTCGCCTAAACTCCGCTACAGTATTATCGAGGAATATGGTGGCAGGGGGCACCGCACACGGCTAAGGAATCGATCACGTGGATCAACTTGTGTCAACTTGTGTGTTTAGAGGTGCCCCTGCCTCCGTATATAAAGGAGCCAAGGGGGGAGGGGGCGCCGGCCAAGAGGGAGAGGCGCAGGAGGAGTCCTACTCCTACCGGGAGTAGGACTCCCCCCCCCAATCCTATTCCAACTAGGATTCCCAAGGAGAAAGAGGGAGAGGGGTGGCCGGCCACCTCTCCTAGTCCTAATAGGACTAGGGGAAGGGGGGAGGCGCGCAGCCCCCTTGGGCTGCCCCTTTCTCCTTTCCACTAAGGCCCATGATGGCCCATATGGTTCCCGGGGGGTTCCGGTAACCCTCCCGGTATTCCGGTAAAATCCCGATTTCACCCGGAACACTTCCGATATCCAAATATAGGCTTCCAATATATCAATCTTTATGTCTCGACCATTTCGAGACTCCTCGTCATGTCCGTGATCACATCCGGGACTCCGAACAACCTTCGGTACATCAAAATGCATAAACTCATAATATAACTGTCATCGTAACCTTAAGCGTGCAGACCCTACGGGTTCGAGAACAATGTAGACATGACCGAGACACGTCTCCGGTCAATAACCAATAGCGGGACCTGGATGCCCATATTGGCTCCTACATATTCTACGAAGATCTTTATCGGTCAGACCGCATAACAACATACGTTGTTCCCTTTGTCATCGGTATGTTACTTGCCCGAGATTCGATCGTCGGTATCCAATACCTAGTTCAATCTCGTTACTGGCAAGTCTCTTTACTCGTTCCGTAATACATCATCTCACAACTAACATATTAGTTGTAATGCTTGCAAGGCTTATGTGATGTGTATTACCGAGAGGGCCCAGAGATACCTCTCCGACAATCGGAGTGACAAATCCTAATCTCGAAATACGCCAACCCAACATCGACCATTGGAGACACCTGTAGTACTCCTTTATAATCACCCAGTTATGTTGTGACGTTTGGTAGTACCCAAAGTGTTCCTCCAGTAAACGGGAGTTGCATAATCTCATAGTCATAGGAACATGTATAAGTCATGAAGAAAGCAATAGCAACATACTAAACGATCGGGTGCTAAGCTAATGGAATGGGTCATGTCAATCAGATCATTCTACTAATGATGTGACCTTGTTAATCAAATAACAACTCATTGTTCATGGTTAGGAAACATAACCATCTTTGATTAACGAGCTAGTCAAGTAGAGGCATACTAGTGACACTTTGTTTGTCTATGTATTCACACATGTATTATGTTTCCGGTAAATACAATTCTAGCATGAATAATAAACATTTATCATGATTATAAGGAAATAAATAATAACTTTATTATTGCCTCTAGGGCATATTTCCTTCAGTCTCCCACTTGCACTAGAGTCAATAATCTAGATTACACTGTAATGATTCTAACACCCATGGAGCTTTGGTGCTGATCATGTTTTGCTCGTGGAAGAGGCTTAGTCAACGGGTCTGCAACATTCAGATCTGTATGTATCTTGCAAATCTCTATGTCTCCCACCTGGACTAGATCCCGAATGGAGTTGAAGCGTCTCTTGATGTGTTTGGTCCTTTTGTGAAATCTGGATTCCTTTGCCAAGGCAATTGCACCAGTATTGTCACAAAAGATTTTCATTGGACCCGATGCACTAGGTATGACACCTAGATCGGATATGAACTCCTTCATCCAGACTCCTTCATTTGCTGCTTCCGAAGCAGCTATGTATTCCGCTTCACATGTAGATCCCGCTACGACGCTTTGTTTAGAACTGCACCAACTGACAGCTCCACCGTTTAATGTAAACACGTATCCGGTTTGCGATTTAGAATCGTCCGGATCAGTGTCAAAGCTTGCATCAACGTAACCTTTTACGATGAGCTCTTTGTCACTTCCATATATGAGAAACATATCCTTAGTCCTTTTCAGGTATTTCAGGATGTTCTTGATCGCTGTCCAGTGATCCATTCCTGGATTACTTTGGTACCTCCCTGCTAAACTTATAGCAAGGCACACATCAGGTCTGGTACACAGCATTGCATACATGATAGAGCCTATGGCTGATGCATAGGGAACATCTTTCATATTCTCTCTATCTTCTGCAGTGGTCGGGCATTGAGTCTTACTCAATTTCACACCTTGTAACACAGGCAAGAACCCTTTCTTCGCTTGATCCATTTTGAACTTCTTCAAAATTTTGTCAAGGTATGTGCTTTGTGAAAGTCCAATTAAGCGTCTTGATCTATCTCTATAGATCTTAATGCCTAATATGTAAGCAGCTTCACCGAGGTCTTTCATTGAAAAACTTTTATTCAAGTATCCCTTTATGCTATCCAGAAATTCTATATCATTTCCAATCAGTAATATGTCATCCACATATAATATCAGAAATGCTACAGAGCTCCCACTCACTTTCTTGTAAATACAGGCTTCTCCGAAAGTCTGTATGAAACCAAATGCTTTGATCACACTATCAAAACGTTTATTCCAACTCCGAGAGGCTTGCACCAGTCCATAAATGGATCGCTGGAGCTTGCACACTTTGTTAGCTCCCTTTGGATCGACAAAACCTTCTGGTTGCATCATATACAACTCTTCTTCCAGAAATCCATTCAGGAATGCAGTTTTGACATCCATTTGCCAAATTTCATAATCATAAAATGCGGCAATTGCTAACATGATTCGGACGGACTTAAGAATCGCTACGGGTGAGAAGGTCTCATCGTAGTCAATTCCTTGAACTTGCCGAAAACCTTTTGCGACAAGTCGAGCTTTGTAGACAGTAACATTACCATCAGCGTCAGTCTTCTTCTTAAAGATCCATTTATTCTCAATTGCTTGCCGATCATCGGGCAAGTCAACCAAAGTCCATACTTTGTTCTCATACATGGATCCCATCTCAGATTTCATGGCTTCAAGCCACTTTGCGGAATCTGGGCTCACCATCGCTTCTTCATAGTTCGTAGGTTCATCATGATCTAGCAGCATGACCTCCAGAACAGGATTACCGTACCACTCTGGTGCGGATCTTACTCTGGTTGATCTACGAGGTTCAGCAGTATCTTGATCTGAAGTTTCATGATCATTATCATTGGCTTCCTCACTAACTGGTGTAGGTGTCACTGAAACAGTTTTCTGTGATGAACTACTTTCCAGTAAGGGAGCGGGTACAGTTACCTCGTCAAGTTCTACTTTCCTCCCACTCACTTCTTTCGAGATAAACTCCTTCTCTAGAAATGACCCATTCTTAGCAACGAATGTCTTGCCTTCGGATCTGTGATAGAAGGTGTACCCAACAGTTTCCTTTGGGTATCCTATGAAGACACATTTCTCCGATTTGGGTTCGAGCTTATCAGGTTGAAGCTTTTTCACATAAGCATCGCAGCCCCAAACTTTAAGAAACAACAACTTTGGTTTCTTGCGAAACCATAGTTCATAAGGCGTCGTCTCAACGGATTTTGATGGTGCCCTATTTAATGTGAATGCGGCCGTCTCTAAAGCATATCCCCAAAAAGATAGCGGTAAATCAGTAAGAGACATCATAGATCGCACCATATCTAGTAAAGTACGATTACGACGTTCGGACACACCATTATGCTGTGGTGTTCCGGGTGGCGTGAGTTGCGAAACTATTCCACAGTTTTTCAAATGTATACCAAACTCGTAACTCAAATATTCTCCTCCACGATCAGATCGTAGAAACTTTATTTTCTTGTTACGATGATTTTCAACTTCACTCTGAAATTCTTTGAACTTTTCAAATGTTTCAGACTTATGTTTCATTAAGTAGATATACCCATATCTGCTTAAATCATCTGTGAAGGTGAGAAAATAACGATATCCGCCACGAGCCTCAATATTCATCGGGCCACATACATCGGTATGTATGATTTCCAACAAATCTGTTGCTCTCTCCATAGTACCGGAGAACGGTGTTTTAGTCATCTTGCCCATGAGGCACGGTTCGCAAGTACCAAGTGATTCATAATCAAGTGATTCCAAAAGTCCATCAGTATGGAGTTTCTTCATGCGCTTTATACCGATATGACCTAAACGACAGTGCCACAAATAAGTTGCACTTTCATTATCAACTCTGCATCTTTTGGCTTCAATATTATGAATATGTGTATTACTACTATCGAGATTCAATAAGATAGACCACTCTTCAAGGGTGCATGACCATAAAAGATATTACTCATATAAATAGAACAACCATTATTCTCTGTTTTAAATGAATAACCGCCTCGCATTAAACAAGATCCAGATATAATGTTCATGCTCAACACTGGCACCAAATAACAATTATTTAGGTCTAATATTAATCCCGAAGGTAGATGTAGAGGTAGCGTGCCGACCGCGATCACATCGACTTTGGAACCGTTTCCCACACGCATCGTCACCTCGTCCTTAGCCAGTGCCCGCTTATTCCGTAGTCCCTGTTTCTAGTTGCAAATATTAGCAACAGAACCAGTATCAAATACCCAGGTGCTACTGCGAGCTCTAGTAAGGTACACATCAATAACATGTATATCACATATACCTTTGTTCACCTTGCCATCCTTCTTATCCGCCAAATACTTGGGGCAGTTCCGCTTCCAGTGACCAGTCTGCTTGCAGTAGAAGCACTCAGTTTCAGGCTTAGGTCCAGACTTGGGTTTCTTCTCTTGAGCAGCAACTTGCTTGCCGTTCTTCTTGATGTTCCCCTTTTTCTTCCCTTTGCCCTTTTTCTTGAAACTAGTGGTCTTGTTAACCATCAACACTTGATGCTCCTTCTTGATTTCTACCTCCGCAGCTTTCAGCATTGCGAAGAGCTCGGGAATAGTCTTGTTCATCCCTTGCATATTATAGTTCATCACGAAGCTCTTGTAGCTTGGTGGCAGTGATTGGAGAATTCTGTTAATGACGCAATCATCCGGAAGATTAACTCCCAATTGAATCAAGTGATTATTATACCCAGACATTTTGAGTATATGCTCACTGACAGAACTGTTCTCCTCCATCTTGCAGCTATAGAACTTATTGGAGACTTCATATCTCTCAATTCGGGCATTTGCTTGAAATATTAACTTCAACTCCTGGAACATCTCATATGCTCCATGACGTTCAAAACGTCGTTGAAGTCCTGATTCTAAGCCGTAAAGCATGGCACACTGAACTATCGAGTAGTCATCAACTTTGCTCTGCCAGACGTTCATAACATCTGGTGTTGCTCCAGCAGCAGGCCTGGCACCCAACGGTGCTTCCAGGACGTAATTTTTCTGTGCAGCAATGAGGATAATCCTCAAGTTACGGACTCAGTCCGTGTAATTGCTACCATCATCTTTCAACTTTGCTTTCTCAAGGAACGCATTAAAATTCAACGGAACAACAACACGAGCCATCTATCTACAATCAACATAAACAAGCAAGATACTATCAGGTACTATGTTCATGATAAATTTAAGTTCAATTAATCATATTATTTAAGAACTCCCACTTAGATAGACATCCCTCTAATCCTCTAAGTGATTACGTGAACCAAATCAACTAAACCATGACCGATCATCACGTGAGATGGAGTAGTTTTCAATGGTGAACATCGTTATGTTGATCATATCTACTATATGATTCACGCTCGACCTTTCGGTCTCCGTGTTCCGAGGCCATATCTGCATATGCTAGGCTCGTCAAGTTTAACCTGAGTATTCTGCGTGTGCAAAACTGGCTTGCACCCGTTGTAGATGGACGTAGAGCTTATCACACCCGATCATCACGTGGTGTCTGGGCATGACGAACTTTGGCAACGGTGCATACTCAGGGAGAACACTTCTTGATAATTTAGTGAGAGATCATCTTATAATGCTACCGTCAATCAAAGCAAGATAAGATGCATAAAAAGATAAACATCACATGCAATCAATATAAGTGATATGATATGGTCATCATCATCTTGTGCTTGTGATCTCCATCTCCGAAGCACCGTCATGATCACCATCATCACCGGCGCGACACCTTGATCTCCATCGTAGCATCGTTGTCGTCTCGCCAATCTTATGCTTCCACGACTATCACTACCGTTTAGTAATAAAGTAAAGCATTACATCGCGATTGCATTGCATACAATAAAGCGACAACCATATGGCTCCTGCCAGTTGCCGATAACTCGGTTACAAAACATGATCATCTCATACAATAAAATTCAGCATCATGCTTTGACCATATCACATCACAACATGCCCTGCAAAAACAAGTTAGACGTCCTCTACTTTGTTGTTGCTTGTTTTACGTGGCTGCTACGGGCTTAAGTAAGAACCAATCTCACCTACGCATCAAAACCACAACGATAGTTTGTCAAATAGACTCCGTTTTAACCTTCGCAAGGACCGGGCGTAGCCATCTTGGTTCAACTAAAGTTGGAGAGACAGTCGCCCGCAAGCCATCTCTGTGCAAAGCACATCGAGGGAACCGGTCTCGCGTAAGCGGACGCGTAAGGTTGGTCTGGGTCGTCTCGTCCAACAATACCGCCGAACCAAAATATGACATGCTGGTAGGCAGTATGACTTGTATCGTCCACAACTCACTTGTGTTCTACTCGTGCATATAACATCAACATCAAAAACCTAGGCTCTTATGCCACTGTTGGGTTTCATAGTAATTTCAAAAAATTTCCTACGCACACGCAAGATCATGTGTTGCATAGCAACGAGGGGAGAGTATTGTCTATGTACCCAACGCAGACCGACTGCGGAAGCGATGACACGACGTAGAGGAAGTAGTCGTACGTCTTCTCGATCCAACCGATCAAGCGCCGAAACTACGGCACCTCCGAGTTCGAGCACACGTTCAGCTCGATGATGATCCCCGGACTCCGATCCAGCAAAGTGTCGGGGAAGAGTTTCGTCAGCACGATGGCATGGTGACGATCTTGATGAACTACAGCAGCAGGGCTTCGCCTAAACTCCGCTACAGTATTATCGAGGAATATGGTGGCAGGGGGCACCGCACACGGCTAAGGAATCGATCACGTGGATCAACTTGTGTCAACTTGTGTGTTTAGAGGTGCCCCTGCCTCCGTATATAAAGGAGCAAAGGGGGGAGGGGGCGCCGGCCAAGAGGGAGAGGCGCAGGAGGAGTCCTACTCCTACCGGGAGTAGGACTCCCCCCCCCCCCAATCCTATTCCAACTAGGATTCCCAAGGGGGAAAGAGGGAGAGGGGTGGCCGGCCACCTCTCCTAGTCCTAATAGGACTAGGGGAAGGGGGGAGGCGCGCAGCCCCCTTGGGCTGCCCCTTTCTCCTTTCCACTAAGGCCCATGATGGCCCATATGGTTCCCGGGGGGTTCCGGTAACCCTCCCGGTATTCCGGTAAAATCCCGATTTCACCCGGAACACTTCCGATATCCAAATATAGGCTTCCAATATATCAATCTTTACGTCTCGACCATTTCGAGACTCCTCGTCATGTCCGTGATCACATCCGGGACTCCGAACAACCTTCGGTACATCAAACTGCATAAACTCATAATATAACTGTCATCGTAACCTTAAGCGTGCGGACCCTACGGGTTCGAGAACAATGTAGACATGACCGAGACACGTCTCCGGTAAATAACCAATAGCGGGACCAGGATGCCCATATTGGCTCCTACATATTCTACGAAGATCTTTATCGGTCAGACCGCATAACAACATACGTTGTTCCCTTTGTCATCGGTATGTTACTTGCCCGAGATTCGATCGTCGGTATCCAATACCTAGTTCAATCTCGTTACTGGCAAGTCTCTTTACTCGTTCCGTAATACATCATCTCACAACTAACATATTAGTTGTAATGCTTGCAAGGCTTATGTGATGTGTATTACCGAGAGGGCCCAGAGATACCTCTCCGACAATCGGAGTGACAAATCGTAATCTCGAAATACGCCAACCCAACATCGACCATTGGAGACACCCGTAGTACTCCTTTATAATCACCCAGTTACGTTGTGACGTTTGGTAGTACCCAAAGTGTTCCTCCAGTAAACGGGAGTTGCATAATCTCATAGTCATAGGAACATGTATAAGTCATGAAGAAAGCAATAGCAACATACTAAACGATCGGGTGCTAAGCTAATGGAATGGGTCATGTCAATCAGATCATTCTACTAATGATGTGACCTTGTTAATCAAATAAAAACTCATTGTTCATGGTTAGGAAACATAACCATCTTTGATTAACGAGCTAGTCAAGTAGAGGCATACTAGTGACACTTTGTTTGTCTATGTATTCACATATGTATTATGTTTCCGGTAAATACAATTCTAGCATGAATAATAAACATTTATCATGATTATAAGGAAATAAATAATAACTTTATTATTGCCTCTAGGGCATATTTCCTTCAGTCTCAGCTTTGGATCATCTCCATCTTCGGGCTTCTTCCTCTCTGCGTGCCAGCGCATTAGCTTTGCTTCCTTGGGATCTACAAAATAGTGCTGGAGGCGAGTGATCGGTAAGTACCATACAACTTTATGGGGACATTTCTTCCCGGCCTTCTTGTACCGAGAAGCATTGCACACCGGACAGCTTGTTTTTTCCGCGTGCTCCTTCCGATAAATTATGCAATTGTTGATGCACGCATGGTATCTAACGTGTGACAGATCAAGAGGGCACACGATCTTCTTGGCCTCATCAACAGTAGTAGGACATAGATTCCCCATGGGAAGAACATCCTTTAGGTACTTGAGATGCTCATCGAGGCTAGTGTTGGTCCATTTGTTTTTAGCCTTCGTCTTCAGGAGTTGGAGCGTGAAACTCAAGCGGGTCACCTCAGGATTGCAACCATCATACAATGGAGTGTTCGAGTCTACCACCAGTTGCTCCAGCTTTCCTCCTCTCTAGAAGCAGCTCTCTCAGTACTCGTCTCCTTGTGAAGCAATGCTTGAACATGAGGGTCCCGCACAATTGAACTTAGTACCAACGAACTCTGCTGCGTGCAGTCCATGTCGTTCTCTCCGCCGCCATGTTCGGCCCCTTCTCCTCCGCCATGTCCGGCCCCTTCTCCTCCGCCATGTCCGGCCTCTTCACCGCCGCCATTATCGATCATCTCTTCGTCTTGCCCCGTGTCATCATTGCCTGCCCCGTCGGCGTCCTCAACATCGTCATCCTCATCTTCAATTATCCACCGAGTATAGCCATCCATGAAACACTTCATGAGCAGGTGCGCTTCGACACGACCATCATCATGGGGGTCGAGCCAAACTATTCCTCTACATTTTCGACACGGATATAAAACCACTGTCCGGTTATTTTCTTTCATGTCCTGCACCGCCAACCGCAACCACGTATCCACCATCGTTCCACTGACCATCGTGAACTCTGCACGATAATAATAAACAAATTGATTATAAAAATGCATGCATGCATCAAAGTCATACAAAAATGCGGCATGACCTTCCCTAAAAATAGGACATATATAGATCTAGAGTTTGCCCGGAATTCGCCGAAACGGAAATAAATCGACATTTCGGCAAAACATAGGCAACTCAAAAGCACAATTTGGCATCAACTCATGCCACACACACAATTTCCATCATATCTCCCAATTATCATATCACACACACATAAACATATTTCCATTTTGCAAAAGCATGAAATTTTAATCACTTCTATCTCGAGATCGAGCACATGGTGGAGATGATGATGTAGCGAGATCAAAAGTGCACAAAGCTCTTCTTGATAAAGATAGATCTAGTTAGGGGGCAAATAGGTCACATAACTAAATGCTACATCTACCTAGCTAGCTAATTTGGGAGGAGACAACTTCAACTAGTGGAGGGGGAAGGAAAAAGAGAAAGGAGATGCATTAATGGAGGTGGTGTAGTTAGCTAGGAGTAATGAAGAGAGAGAAAGGTAGGTATGAGAGGGAGAGTAATGGGGGACAAGTATTGAGGAAGAAGAACAGTGAGAGAGGGAGGATGTGGGGGGTAGGGGAAAGGGAAGAGAGGAGATGGGGGAGGGGAGGACGGGTGGGGAAAGGTGGTGGGCTAGTCTGGCTTAGCAGTAGAGCGGGTGGTAAAACGCGCTGCTGACAAGAAATTAGCAGCAACGCGCTTCCCACACAACCGCTACTGCTAACTGGGACCAACAGTGTGCCCAATTTGAGAATTAGCAGCAGCGACCTCAGAAAAAGCGCGCTGCTACTAATGCTTTAGCAGTAGCGCCGGTCGCGATAACACGCTAAATGTAGTTTGGTGGACACTGTCGGCCGATATTTGTAGCAGTGCGGGTTTCTCCGAGTGCGCTACTGCTAACTCTGTTTCAGTAGCGAGTTTTGCGCGCACGTGCTGCTGATAATTAGCAGGAGCGCCTCTTTTTGAGCCGCGCTGCTGCTAAGATTCTGTGTATAAGGTTTTCCCTAGTAGTGATACCTTAGTTAAACATGTAGAAAGAACTACAAAGCAGGATAGTACCATTCCTAAAACAATGCGACTGATTAGTTTTAACAGAGGCAAAAAGGGAATCAATTACTGGCCAATAAAGGAGGATGAAACATGCGGCCACAAAAATGGCAATCACGCCAATCCCTAACAAGTGTTGCAGTTTTTAACTAAGATTCAGTAGTTAATTAATTCTGAGAGTGGCGTTGCTTAATTTTACCAGCGGCATTAGGTTAACAAAAAGCATAAAAAGTCCCAGGGGAGAGTGGGCGCAAAAACAGCATGTGCTTCCATCTACTTATCAAGGGGGTGATGTAGAGCTTTGTTGTAATAAAGAAACAAGCATCATGTCTGGGTTGGAACAATTTTTGCTCACTTAATGGTAAAATACATCAGTACAATAGCTTCAATTCAACATTTATCCAAAACAGTACCAACACAAGTAGCACAACATCTCAAAGCACACTGCACCATCATGTGGATGAAAGTCGGTACTGACCTTTCTTGCCCAAGATTTGAAACAGCCAAGAGGACCATTTGAGCGAAATCCCAACACATATATGAAAATCCGATCTCCTTTTGTGCAGTTCCACCAAAATTAAGCAAAGTAGCCAGTGTGACATTCAAGTTGAACTGCACAAAACACTCTTAAAACATAAGTGTTTCGCGCATCGAAGCAAAATGTCGCAATAGCAACAAGTTGAATAGATATCCCTGTTTTAACAGAGGGAAAAAAGGAATCAATTACTGGCAAATAAAGGAGGATGAAACATGTGGCCACAAAAATGGTAATTCCGCCAACCCCTAACAAGTGTTGTAGTTTTGAACTAAGATTCAGTAGTTAATTCTGTGAGTGGCATTGCTTAATTTTACTAGCGACATTAGATTAACAAAAAGCATAAACAGTTCCAGGGGAGAGTGGGCGCAACAACACTATGTGCTTCCATCTACTTATAAAGGGGGTGATGCAGAGTTTTGTGTAAGAAAGCGACAAGCATCATGTCTGGGTTGGAACAATTTTTGCTCACTTAATGGTAAAAGACAGCAGTTCAATAGCTTCAGTTCAACATTTATCCAAAACAGTACCAAAACAAGTAGCACAACATCTCAAAGCACACTGCACCATCATGTGGATGAGACCAAGATTTGAAACAACTCGCCATGAAGACTGGAAACAAATCTCGATCTCCTTTTGTGCAGTTCCACCAAAATTAAGCAAAGTCGCTGGTGTGACATTCAAGTTGAACTGCACAAAACACTCCTAAAACATAAGTGTTTCGCGTAGCGAAGCAAAATGTCGCTATAGCAACAAGTTGAATAGATACCCCTGTTTTAACAGAGGCAAAAAAGGAAACAATTACTTGTCGATGAAACAAACGGCAACAAAAAGAAGCATCGAACTTATCTTGATGGAAAACAAAGTAGGATAGTAGCATTTCTAAAACGGTTGCATTGATTCATATTAACAGAAACATTCTCTTAGAACAACATTCGTTAAAAATGTAATTTACTTTTAACAGTGGCGTTGCTTCAATTTTTCGGCGGCATTCTTAGATTAAAAACAGCAAAATAGTTGTATGGGACATGGGACATGGGACATGCCAGCACCATGTGCATCCACACGTATAAATGGGTGATGCAGAGTATGTAGCCAAGCAGCATATCTGCGCTGGTCCCATATTTGTTATCGTTGAACCTTTTTCCCATGTGAGGATAGCAAATCCAGCTTTGCACAAACTACCCGACCCCCCAGTTTCGGGTTACCCCCTTTTTCCCTTTTCGACCAACAATGCGGCTGGATAGCCGGTCTATACTACGTTCCCTCCCTCCTTTCCTCATTGAACCACGTCCTAGATTCATGCTCCATCCCACCACACCCTTCTTTCCTCTTTGAACCAAGACCTAGATTCGACTACAGAATCGAAAAAGATCCGCATGCAGCTAGAGCAATGACGGTTTCAAAGAAACTTATACCTTAGGGTCGTCGGGATGTCGCAAGGCGCGCGGCAGGAGGACGGATCTTCCCACACTACATACGACAGCAAGGAAGAAGGGGTCGGTGGCCCTCCCACACAGGCACTAGGTGAAAGAGAACAACGCAGCCAGTAGTGGATTGCCTCCCGCGCCGAAGGCGATAGAGTGAATGCTGCACCTCCTCCCCTTCCCGGTGCGACGGGATCTGGACGCCTCCTTCACCAGCTGTGAGGGGGAAGAGAGAGACAAGGGGCTAACACAATCTTGTTTAGATCTGGTGAAGAGGATGAGAGCCTATGAATATAGCAAACCCTAGTAAAGGAACACCGGGCCTCCAGCGTGTATATATATATTGAGTGCGGCGAGAGTGTAGAGAGTTCAAACCCTAGCGAACAAGCGCTGAGGCTCTAGCTTACATATATACTGTAGTACGGACTGAGCTCCGGTGCCTTAACTGCACCTGCTTTTGGCTGTATGACAGGTGGGACGGCCACATTTTGGGCCCACCTGTCATAAACCCAAAGGCAGGTGCACTAAGTCAATGAAGCTGTGTCCATATAGTACTCGTGTATACAACTAATATATAGTGGAGTGGTTTTCTTATTCTCTCCATAACAATCGTTTTGAATTGTGTAAGTACGAAATGAAACTCTTTATTTAACATACTAGTGAAGAAAACTACTACTCCCTCTGTTCCGAAATATTTGTCTTTCTAGAGATTTCAACAAATGACTACATACGGAGCAAAATGAGTGAATCTACACTGTAAAATATGTCTATATACATCCGTATGTGGTAGTCCATTTCAAACCTCTTGAAAGACAAATATTTAGGAACGGAAGGAGTACTTCCGATGAACTAACGATCCACGCGTCCTGGTCGCACTTTCGATGAACTAACGATCCACCGGAACAACCATATATTAGTACACTATCCACCTGTCGGAAGCATCGATAGGTCATCGTGGTGATGCATCATCCATTTGGCATCAAGTTTGGGTGAGGCACCTATGAAGTTCGAGAAATCCTCACTGTGGTCTGTTTCTTCTCAGTAATCAAGCTCGAGGAAGGAAGAACCACGTGGCAGAGGACAGTGAGGCGGAACAACAATGGCCATCCAATTTTGTGCAGTTCCACTAAAATGGAGGAAGACATGCCCGGGTATGGAGATATGCATCGCTGTTTCCAAAAATATAAAATAGGGATATAGTGTTGTTACTTTGTTTTGGCAGTGGTACAAGATTAACAACGACATCTCAATTGTCAATAAGAATTAATGAAAAGTACACCAACAAACAGAAGCATCATGATTATCTTGATGGGAACTTAACCAGGATACCCGAGAAAAAAAGCATTTCTTCATTTAACGAGTGATAGTATTAGATTAGCAGCAGCAATAGGAGCATATGGACAATGACTGCACAACCACCATGTACTTTTTTGCAAAACAACATGTATAGCTCCACTGAGGTATAAATCAGGACAACTTTTCGAGTGGCATTTCCTCTATAATAGTAGGTGATGTTGGACTAGCTGACGAACCCTAGATACTATACATGGGGAGCTGGGGAGTAGTCGCATAGAAGAAATCCCGCATGCAGCGACCTGGGGAGCTGAAACAATACAAGAAGTTATACCTCAGGTGGGCGAGATGTCGCTTAGGCGGGCGGGCGGGATCTGCCCACATGACGGCAGTGAACAAGGGCGCGGAGGACCTTCGTCCGCGCCAGCGCCGGCTCCGAGAGGACGGTGCGCATCAGCTTCCTCCATCGCCGACGGTGACAACATCAATGGTGCACCTCCTCACCTCCCGCAGCGGACGGGATTCAGCCGGATCTATGACCACCGGTGAGGAGAGAGATAGAGTAGACACTGTCATTTTGTTTTGATATGGAGGGGATGAGAGAGCAAGACGCGAGAAACCCTATCAAACAAGAGGCTATGATGCAGTAAGAATATCTCTCCATAGCAGTGGTTTTAAATAGAATACGCGCGTTCCCAGAAAAAAGAAATGAAAACTGGCGGACAATTTTTTAATGTACCAAGAAAGAAACCTCGATCAAAAACACGCCCCCACTTCCAGGTCACGAGAGTCGTCGCGCACACACACATAGACATAGACATGCATATCCGTGTTTACGTAAAATTCCATTTCCATCTCCATCTCCAATCATATTTGTCCAACTGGCACATTATTTACGTTGTTAATTATATACGCAGCAATATTAACACACATCATCTCTTGTTTGCGGGCGTCCAGACCGCTGCCACGGCCGCTCTTGACCAAACCTGAACCCTCTACATCACCCACGCGTGCTTCCCACCTGAAACGGTCAGTGCCGCATTCATGCCCGGCCAGAGCGGATGCGACCTCTCACTGGTGCCGACATTGAAGCGACGTGCCGGCCGAGAGAGTGTCGCCCGCGCCGCTTCCTCGTGCACGTGACTGCTCCGCAGTCAAAGGTCGCAATAGCCGGCCACAACATGCATGTAAAAAGTTCTTGGGAGTCCGTGCTACAGCTAGCTGTCCTCCCCCAACTCGTCAATCTCTTCTAGTAGTGCTAGTACTCCATGGCGCGATCCATTAACAAGCAGGTGGGAAAGTTATCGTATACTCGGTTTAGGGTGAGTGGCATGCCGAGCGACCGTGTGGGGTTGAGCCGTGGAGGAGGGTGAGACACGAACGCGATAGACGTGATTTAAACGTTGGTTTTGCTCGATGGCGTGATCCACCGAAACGAAACGTTGGTTTCTCTCCGTTTCCATTTTTTCTCCGGAAAAACGGAAACTTTCCACTCCATTTTCATTCCTACTCCAAGGTTGCCCCGTTACAACATTCCATCAAATACAAAGCAAAACTAACGGTCATGCTGATACATCTCAATGATTCACTGATCATAGCCAATATTTACTTCACAACTAAAGACAAAAGTTGTGAGAGCGTGTACGAAAGAAAACTACTGATGGGGTCACTACGACTTAAACCCTAAACCCTAAACATGATTTAATTTCCTAGCTAGGTAGAACCTATCAAAGGAAAGACGGCTGGCACCCTCGGATAATACGATGCTTTTGTGCAGTTCCACTAAAATCGAGCTGAGCATCCCTGATGGCAAAGATATTGAAGAAGTGTGGTTAGAATAATAGTACTGGCACTAGTTCATGAGACATAAACTCATCACAAGTAGAAGCCGGTAGAAGTAGAGAAAGATCGACATGGAGATGGAGCTACGTGGGGAGCTGCGGCAGTGAAGCAAGCCAGCTCCAAAAGGAAGATGTACTACCTAGGATGTTGGGCTGTAGCTAGAAGGGCGGTTGGGACGCGGCATCGGCCCATACCGCGGTGACCCCCGATTGGGAGGCACCGACTATGGGTTTTCTCCCTCGCCGATGTCGACCACGTCTACGCAGAACATTGTTCCCTTCCCCCAGCTGCGGGATCAGGACGGATATGTGACCAGCGGTGTGGCCACCGTCGTTCTATGCTTATGAAGAGAGCAACCCAAGCAAGCAGGCTTGTAGATTAGGCTCCTGCTAGTGTATATATAGTGGTTTTCTTTTTTCTCTCCATATCAACCATTTTATATTGCGTACGTATCATTGAAGAGTGAAATGATGGTTGCTTCTTCCGACTAACTTACTGTGTGATTTGACTGCTCCTTAGTGGCCCCTACACGTACTCCCCCTACGTGTATGACCGTTCCTGAGTCTCACTTGTACTTATCTCTATTTTTTTGCATGACACGTAGACAGGATGCGCATAGAGGAATTTTTTTACTGCATGTTGTTACATAGTACTAGTACTGTACTACTAGTCCCTACTCCCTCCTTCCGGTTTACTACTGGTACTCCCTCCGTCCTGGCTTATTGGTCCCCTTTGTACTCAATTCATGGGCTCGTTTTCCTCAAGAAAATTGTCTTTACCAACATATTAATATCGGGAATGCATGTGTGAACAACGAATGATTAAACCTTGCATGCAACATTTTGACAAAGCATTGACTTATGAACATGTGAATGTAAGGGACTACAACCTCGTGCATGCATGCAACAGTCAGACGTACACATGGACGCAAAAATGCGCACGATGCCCTAATGCATGCATGTCTGAGCACACGACCGAACACACACGGTCACACTCAAGTGCTCAACCTACACGTGCATGCACACACATACTCAACCAGGGTGAGCTAGTGGCCGTATAAACACCGGAAAATGTATATATTGAGCACAATGAGCATATTATGAAGTCCAATGACCGTATTTTTACAAATATATAGTGATAGACAGTGTATTTACCTCGTTTGAAATTAAGCCATATTAACCGAAGAGGAGGCAGTATGGACTAGCATTACTTTGATGTGTCCCGTCAACTTGCCGAACGAGGAGAAGCTTGCAGGACGGGAGAAGCTTGCGCACGGTGGCTTGCAGGACAAGAAAAAACTTTTGACTAATGCAAGCTCTCCCTCACTCAGGCGGTGGACGTGCAACAGTTAATTCGGTGTCAGACTGCCAGAAGCATACACTATACTAGTATTATTATTGTTCGACTTCCCGAAGAGGCGAACAACCAAGTGCAAAGTTTACTAGTACTAGTACTACTACTATAGTCTATAGAGGTATGTACTATACTACTAGGAACCAGATGGAGGAGCGTCTGCACTCTTATTATATTTTAAAAATGTGATAAAGCAATCTTCAACACATTTGGTTCTCTTCGAGGGTTCTCGCATGTGATAATGGAAGTTGATTGCATGGAACACTCACCACAATTCTCGCTTAATTCTGGCTCATATCCTTTTACAAATAGGAACGCTCGGTAATATTTCCTTTCTTTTGTTATTCGGCATGTAAATAGGTCAGCAAACCTTGCGGCGCATCTTTGTGCGAACCGTGCTTGCTGCACTTTGAATGTGGCCGAGAGCTGTCTTGATGAAACACCTCGCTTCCTACTTCTTTTTTTGCGGGGTACCTCGCTTCCTAGTGACCAGTCTCTTGGCTGGTCGTCCTAAGAATGCTTATATTTGAATAAAGCTCTCTCATTTACCCGCAAAAAAGATTAAGCCATATTAACCAGAAAGGAGGGAGTATGGACTAGCACTACTTTTTGGTGTGTCCCGTCAACTCGCAGAACGAGGAGAAGCTTACATGACAAGCTGAAGCTCGCTTACGCCTTTTGACTAATGCAACCTACCCTCGCCCAGGCGGTGGACATGCATCAGTTCATTCGGTGTCAGATTGTGCTACCTCTTGAGCACTGCGTTGGATTTCCCCAAAGAGGAGAGGATGATGCAGCAAAGTAGCGTAAGTATTTCCCTTAGTTTTTGAGAACCAAGGTATCATTCCAGTAGGAGACCACGCACAAGTCCCTCGTACCTACACAAAACGATAGCTACTCGCAACCAACGCGATTAGGGGTTGTCAATCCCTTCACGGTCACTTACGAGAGTGAGATCTGATAGAGATGATAAATAATATTTTTGGTATCTTTGATAGATAGATGCAAAGTGAAAAGTAAAAGGCAAAGTAAAAACAAAGCAAGTAATAAAGCGATAGAGATTGATATGATGAGAATAGACCCGGGGGCCATAGGTTTCACTAGTGGCTTCTCTCAAGAGCATAAGTATTCTACGGTGGGTGAACAAATTACTATTGAGCGATTGACAGAATTGAGCATAATTATGAGCATATCTAGGTAATGATCATGTATATAGGCATCACGTCCGAGACAAGTAGATCGAAACGATTCTGCATCTACTACTATTACTCCACTCATCGACCGCTATCCAGCATGCATCTAGAGTATTAAGTTAAAAACAGAGTAACGCCTTAAGCAAGATGACATGATGTAGAGGGATAAATTCATGCAATATGATAAAAACCCCATCTTGTTATCCTCGATGGCAACAATACAATACGTGCCTTGCTGCCCCTTCTGTCATTGGGAAAGGACTCCGCAAGATTGAACCCAAAGCTAAGCACTTCTCCCATTGCAAGAACTACCAATCTAGTTGGCCAAACCAAAAGGATAATTCGAAGAGACTTGCAAAGATAACTCAATCATGCATAAAAGAATTCAGAGAAGATTCAAATATTGTTCATAGATAAGCTGGATCATAAACTCACAATTCATCGGTCTCAACAAACACACCGCAAAAAGAAGAAGATTACATCGAATAGATCTCCACGAGAGAGGGGGAGAACATTGTATTAAGATCCAAAAAGAGAGAAGAAGCCATCTAGCTACTAGCTATGGACCCGAAGGTCTGAAGTAAACTACTCACACTTCATCGGAGGGGCTATGGTGTTGATGTAGAATCCCTCCATGGTGGATGCCCCCTCAGGTGGAGCTCCGGAACAGGCCCCAAGACGGGATCTCGTGGATACAGAAGGTTGCGGCGGTGGAATTAGGTTTTTGGCTCCTGTTCTGATCGTTTGGGGATACATAGGTATATATAGGAGGAAGGAGCACGTCGGTGAAGCAACAGGGGGGCCATGGGCAGGGGGCGCGCCCAGGGGGGCGCCCCACCCTCGTGACCGCCTCTGTTACGTCTTGGAGTAGGGTCCAAGTCTCCTGGATCACGTTCGGTGAGAAAATCACGTTCCCGAAGGTTTCATTCCATTTGGACTCCGTTTGATATTCCGTTTCTTCGAAACACTGAAATAGGCAAAAAAACAACAATTCTGGGCTTGGCCTCCGGTCAATAGGTTAGTCCCAAAAATAATATAAAAGTGGAAAATAAAGCCCAATATAGTCCAAAACAGTAGAGAAAGTAGCATGGAGCAATCAAAAATTATAGATACGTTGGAGACGTATCAGGCATCCCCAAGCTTAATTCCTGCTCGTCCTCGAGTCGGTAAATGATAAAAAAGAATTTTTGATGCGGAGTGATACTTTGGCATAATTTCAATGTAAATCTTCTTAATTGTGGCATGAATATTCAGATCCGAAAGATTCAAGACAAAAGTTCATATTGACACAAGAATAATAATACTTCAAGCATACTAATCAAAGCAATCATGTCTTCTCAAAATAACATGGCAAAAGAAAGTTCATCCCTACAAAATCATATAGTTAGGCTATGCTTCATTTTCGTCACACAAAGATGTTCCCAACTTCTATACCCCCGATGACAAGCCAAGCAATTGTTTCATACTTAAATAATCTCAAACTTTTTCAATCTTCACGCAATACATGAGCGTGAGCCATGGATATAGCACTATGGGTGGAATAGAATATGATGATGGGGATTGTGTGGAGAAGACAAAAAAGGAGAAAGTCTCACATTGACAAGGATAATCAACGGGCTATGTAGATGCCCATCAATTGATGTCAATATGAGGAGTAGGGATTGCCATGCAACGGATGCACTAGAGCTATGAATGCTCAATAAAAGAAAACTAGTGGGTGTGCATCCAACTCGCTTGCTCATGAAGACCTAGGGCATTTGAGGAAGCCCATCGTAGGAATATACAAGCCAAGTTCTATAATGAAAAATTCCCACTAGTATGAAAAGACAACTTATGAGACTCACTACATGAAGAACAAGGTGCTACTTTGAAGCACAATATATGAGACTCACTACATGAAGAACAAGGTGCTACTTTGAAGCACAAGTGTGGAAAAGAGATAGTAGCATTGCCCTTTTTTTCTTTTTTTTGGGCCTTTCTTTTTTTTGGCCTTTCTCTTTTTTTTATTTGGGCAATGCTCTAATAATGATGATCATCACACTCCTATTGATTACAACATGAGGATTACAACTCGAAGCTTAGAATGACCATGACTCTATATGAATGCCTCCGGCGGTGTACCGGGACAGTGCAATGAATCAAGAGTGACATGTATGAAAAATAATGCATGGTGGCTTTGTCACAAATACGATGTCAACTACATGATCATGCAATGGCAATATGACAAAAGTAATGTATGTCATGATGATGATGATGGAAGTTGCATGGCAATATATCTCGGAATGGCTACGGAAATGCCATGATAGGTAGGTATGGTGGCTGTTTTGAGGAAGATATAAGGACGTTTATGTGTGATAGAGTGTATCATATCATGGGGTTTGGATGCACCGGCGAAGTTTGCACCAACTCTCAAGGTGAGAAAGGGCAATGCACGGTACCGAAGAGGCTAGCAAAGGTGGAAAGGTGAGAGTGTGTATAATCCGTGGACTCAACATTAGTCAAAAGAACTCATATACTTATTGCAAAAATTTAGAAGTCATCAAAAATCAAGTACTACGCGCATGCTCCTAGGGGGATAGATTGGTTGGAAAAGACCATCGCTCGTCCCCGACCGCCACTCATAAGGATGCACAACCCAAGTACACTTCATGTTTCAAATTTGTTACACAACTTTGACCATACATGCATGCTACGAGACTTGCAAACTTCAACACAAGCATTCTTTGAATTCATAATCACCCAACTAGCATGACTTTGATATTATCACCTCCATATCTCAAAACAATTATCAAGCATCAAACTTATCTTAGTATTCAATTCACTCAAAAGAAAGTTTCACATATCTTGAATACCAAGTATATTAACATTAAGCAAATTACCATGCTATTAACGACTCTCAAAATAATCTAAGTGAAGCATGAGAGATCAATAGTTTCTTTAAAACAAATCCACCAACGTGCTCTAAAAGATCTAAGTGAAGTACTAGAGCAAAAATTAACACGCCCAAAAGATATAAGTGAAGCACAATGAGCAAAACTATCAAGCTCAAAAGATATAAGTGAAGCACATAGAGTATTCTACCAAATTCCAAATCATGTATGGCTCTCTCAAAAGGTGTGTACAGCAAGGATGATTGTGGTAAACTAACAAGCAAAGGCGCAAAAAATACAAGACGCTCCAAGAAAAACACATATTATGTGGTGAATAAAAATATAGCTCCAAGTAAATTACCGATGAAGTGGACGAAAGAGGGGAGGCCTTCCGGGGCATCCCCAAGCTTTGACTTTTTGGTGTCCTTGGATTATCTTGGGCGTGCCATGGGAATCCCCAAGCTTAGGCTCTTGCCACTCCTTGTTCCATAATCCATCAAAAGAATTCACCCAAAACTTGGAAACTTCACAACACAAAACTCAATAGAAATCTCGTGAGCTCCGTTAGAGAAAGAAAACAAAGAACTACTTAAGGTACTGTAATGAACTCATTCTTTATTTATACTGGTGTTAAACCTACTGTATTCCAACTTCTTTGTGGATTATAAACTATTTTACTAGCCATAGATTCATCAAAAGAAGCAAACAACACCCGCAAAATAGAATCTGTCAAAAACAGAACAGTCTGTAGCAATTTGTAACTAACACAAACTTCTGGAATTCTAAAAATTAAGTCCTAGACAATTTGTTTATTGATCAGCAGCAAAAAGAATCAACGAAAAGCACGTTCCTGTGATTTAACAAAATTATATTCGTGCGCACAAAGTTTTTGTTTTTCAGCAAAATCAAATCAACTATCATCGTAGGTTATCCTATAGGTTCTACTTGGCACAAACACTAATTAAAACATGAAACCACATCCAAACAAAGTCTAGATGGATTATTTATTCCTAAACAGAAGCAAAAACAAAAAAACAAAAAAAATTGGGTTGCCTCCCAACAAGCGCTATCGTTTAACGCCCCTAGCTAGGCATAAAAGCAAGGATAGATATAGGTATTGCCATCTTTGGTAGGCAATCCATAAGTGGCTCTCATGATAGATTCATATGGTAATTTTATTTTCTTCTTAGGGAAGTGTTCCAAGCCCTTCTTCAAGGGAAATTGGAATCTAATATTCCCTTCCTTCATATCAATAATTGCACCAATCGTTTTAAGGAAAGGTCTACCAAGAATAATAGGTCATGAAGGATTGCAATCTATATCAAGAATGATAAAATCTATGGGCACATAATTCCAATTTGCAACAATAAGAACATCATTAATTCTTCCCATAGGCTTTTTAATAGTGGAATCCGCAAGATGCAAGTTTACAGAGCAATCATCAAAGTCAAGGAAATCTAGCAAATCACATAAAGTTTTGGGAATAGTAGAGACACTAGCACCCAAATCACACAAAGCATGAAACTCATAATCTTTAATCTTAATTTTAATAGTAGGTTCCCACTCATCATAGTGTTTTCTAGGGATAGAAACTTTCAACTCAAGTTTTTCTTCATAAGATTGCATCAAGGCATCAACAATGTGTTCGGTAAAGGCCTTATTTTGACTATAAGCATGAGGAGAATCTAGCACGGATTGCAACAAGGAAATACAACCAATTAAAGAGCAACTTTCATAATTAAATTCCTTGAGATCCAAGATAGTGGGTTTAGCAACATCTAGGTTTTTATTTCTTTCAATCCCACTTTTAACAAATTCATCATCAAGATCTAGAAACTCCGAATTCTTAAAACGCCTTCTAGGTAAAGGAAGATCATCTTCAGTTTCATCAAGATTCATATTGCAAAACAAAGATTTAAAGGGGGACACATCAATAACTTTTAGATCTTCATCTTGATTTTCATAGGAATTGGAAGAACATGCTTTAATAAAGGCATCTTTGGAAGCACGCATCCTAGCGGTTCTTTCTTTGCACTCATCAATGGAAATTCTCATGGCTTTGAGAGACTCATTGATATCATGCTTAGGAGGAATAGATCTAAGCTTTAAAGAATCAATTTCAAGAGAAATTCTATCAACGTTCCTAGCCAAATCATCAACTTTAAGCAATTTCTCTTCAAGCAAAGCAGTAAAATTCTTTTGTGAGTTCATAAACTCTTTAACACTACTCTAAAATTCAGAGGGCATCTTAGTAAAATTTCCATAAGAGTTGTTGTAGGAATTTCCATTATTGTTAGAAGGATTACTAGGATAAGGCTTAGGATTAAAATTCCCTCTATAAGCATTGTTTCCAAAACTATTCCTACCAACAAAATTCACATCCATAGATTCATTATTATTTTCAAGCAAAGTAGACAAAGGCATATAATTGGGATCAAGAGGAGTATTTTTAGGAGCAAACATCTTCAGAAGTTCATCCATCTTTTCACTCAAAACATTGATTTCTTCTATAGCATGCACTTTTTTACTAGAAGATCTTTCGGTGTGCCATTGAGAATAATTAGCCATAATATTATCAAGAAATTTTGTAGCATCTCCTAACGTAATTTCCACAAACGTGCCTCCCGTGGCCGAATATAAAAGATTTCTAGAAGCAAAATTCAATCCGGCATAAAATTTTTGTATGATCATCCATAAATTCAAACCATGAGTAGGGCAATTGTGAAGCATCAATTTCATTCTTTCCCAAGATTGGGCAACATGCTCATGATCAAGTTGTTTAAAATTCATAATATCGTTCCTCAGAGTGATGATCTTAGCGGGAGGAAAATACTTAGAGATAAAAGCATCTTTGCACTTGTTCCAAGAATCAATACTAGTTTTAGGCAAAGACGAAAACCAAACTTTAGCACGATCTCTAAGTGAAAATGGAAATAACTTCAATTTGACAATATTGTTATCCGTATCTTTCTTCTTTTGCATATCACACAAATCAACAAAGTTGTTTAGATGAGTAGCGGCATCTTCACTAGGAAGGCCGGCGAATTGATCTTTCATAACAAGATTCAGCAAAGCGGTATTGATTTCACAAGACTCATCATTATTAAGAGGAGCAATCGGAGTACTAAGGAAATCATTATTATTGGTATTCGAGAAGTCACACGATTTGGTATTATCTTGCGCCATGGCGACAAGTAATCCAACACACAAGCAAACAAAAAGGCAACGAGAAAAGGCAAACAGGAAGAAAGAAGAGGAGATTGGGAAAGAGAGGGCGAATAAAACGACAAGGGTGAAGTGGGGGAGAGGAAAACAAGAGGCAAATGGAAAATAATGTAATGCGAGAGATAGGGATTGTGATGGGTACTTGGTATTGTTGACTTGCTTGCGTGAGCCTCCCCGGCAACGACACCAAAATTCTTCTTGCTATCTCTTGAGCACTGTGTTGGATTTCCCCGAAGAGGAGAGGATGATGCAGCAAAGTAGCGTAAGTATTTCCCTCCGTTTTTGAGAACCAAGGTATCAATCTAGTAGGAGACCATGCAGAAGTCCCTTGTACCTACACAAAATGATAGGTACTCGCAACCAACACGATTAGGGGTTGTCAATCCCTTCATGGTCACTTACAAGAGTGAGATCTGATAGAGATGATAAATAATATTTTTGGTATTTTTGATAGATAGATGCAAAGTGAAAAGTAAAAGGCAAAGTTAAAACAAAGCAAGTAATAAAGAGATACAGATTGATATGATGAGAATAAACCCGGGGGCCATAGGTTTCACTAGTGGCTTCTCTCAAGAGCATAAGTATTCACGGTGGGTGAACAAAATACTGTTGAGCAATTGACAAACTTGAGCATAGTTATGAGCATATCTAGGTAATGATCATGTATATAGGCATCACGCCCGAGACAAGTAGATCGAAACGATTCTGCATCTACTACTATTACTCCACTCATCGACCGCTATCCAGCATGCATCTAGAGTATTAAGTTAAAAACAGAGTAACGCCTTAAGCAAGATGACATGATGTAGAGGGATAAATTCATGCAATATGATAAAAAACCCATCTTGTTATCCTCGATGGCAACAACACTATAGGTGCCTTGCTGCCCCTTTTGTCACTGGGAAAGGACACCGCAAGATTGAACTCAAAGCTAAGCACTTCTCCCATTGCAAGAACTACCAATCTAGTTGGCCAAACCAAAAGGATAACTTCAAGAGACTTGAAAAGATAACTCAATCATACATAAAAGAATTCAGAGAAGATTCAAATATTGTTCATAGATAAGCTGGATCATAAACCCACAATTCATCGATCTCAACAAACACACCACAAAAAGAAGAAGATTACATCGAATAGATCTCCACGAGAGAGGGGGAGAACATTGTATTGAGATCCAAAAAGAGAGAAGAAGACATCTAGCTACTAGCTATGGACCCGAAGGTCTGAAGTAAACTACTCACTCTTCATCGGATGGGCTATGCTGTTGATGTAGAAGCCTTCCGTGGTGGATGCCCCCTCCGGCAGAGCTCCGGAACAGGCCCCAAGATGGGATCTCATGGATACAGAAGGTTGCGGCGGTGGAATTAGGTTTTTGGCTCCTGTTCTGATCGTTTAGGGATACATAGGTATATATAGGAGGAAGGAGTACGTCGGTGGAGCAACAGGGGGGCCACGAAGCAGGGGGCGTGCCCGGGGAGGGGGGGCGCCCCCCACCCTCGTGACCGCCTCTGTTACGTCTTGGAGTAGGGTCCAAGTCTCCTGGATCACGTTCTGTGAGAAAATCACGTTCCCGAAGGTTTCATTCCGAGACTCCATTTGATATTCCGTTTCTTCAAAACACTGAAATAGGCAAAAAACAACAATTCTGGGCTGAGCCTCCGGTTAATAGGTTAGTCCCAAAAATAATATAGAAGTGGAAAATAAAGCCCAATATAGTCCAAAACAGTAGATAAAGTAGCATGGAGCAATAAAAAATTATAGATATGTTGGAGAAGTATCAGATTACCAGAGGCATACATTGTAGTCCCCAACATGCGGAGTACCATCATTGTTCGACTTCATGAAGAGGCGAAGAGCCAAGCGCAAGGTTTAGTAGTACGAGTAGTACTAGTACTAGAACCGCATGGTGGAGCGCTTGTACTCTTATTTTTTAATCACTGATAAAGTACACATTTATTCGGGAGAAGGGTGGAAAACGGCAGCCCAATAGTATAGTATTAAAAAACATCGAACATGTAATGATGATATCGATCAACCAAGCTCGAATATATCTTGGCCTCCGTGCGAGCCCGTCTATGTGTTCTCGCTCCTCGTCTCTCTCAAGGATCGGCGGGTTGGCCATTTTTCCGTCAATTGAGATCAGTTTGCTCACACTCCGGTGCCACATGCAGTGATATGCCAAGAGGAGGTGCGTTGACCGACTGGCCATACGCGTACTTAGTTTTGCACCTTCATACTACTCCTCCCTTCATCACAGTTTACAGGGTGCGCTTCATTATGATGCATTTCTCTCAATGCATTTCCATCGCCAGAGAGACTTTAGACGCGTTTGGTTTAATGTTCAATTAATTAGGGCGTAGTAACCGCAATCAAGTCCACAATTTTATTTTGATGTACTACGGAGTGGAGTAAGTGCATGCATGTGTGTACCCGGGGTGGAAGCACTGCATGCATGTGTTTACACATTATTTCTTCTCGCAATAGACGTCGTGTTATAACTACTAATGCTATTTTTCAGGCCGATCGCTAGTCGCCTTGGTCCCAGAGATTTTTTCTTTTTTTGAAGCGCGCTCTATAAACAGTGACGAATGGAGTAGCATGAGCGGACTCGAAGAAGAGCGTATTGATGGTTGCTTCTTCTGAGCAAATTACAGTGGGAAAGGTTGGGCTTATGATTTGACTGCTCATTACTCACTCTTAATGCGGCGCAACGACCGGGCTGAGTCTCACATGCGGTTGTGCACTACTCCCTCGGTTCTTAAATATACTCCGGAGTATTTGTCTTTCTAGATATTTCAACGAGGAAGATGGGTTCGGAGGACCTCCCGAGTCGGCGCTGTGTCAGAGAGAACAACACGGGCAGCCGACCAGGACGCACCGGCAGCTATGGGTTTCCTCGCTTGCCACCAATGACCGTGTGAAGGATGACCTACTCCCCTACACTCCGGCCGAGGGGCTCCAGCCAGATCTGTGACCAACAGTGAGCAGAGAGAGAATGTGGTCACCACTGTCTTGTTTAGATCTCGAGAGAGTTAGAGAGTGAAGAGAGCAACCCTAGTAAAGCAAGCTCTCATGCTCCTGCCTATATATATAGTGGAGTGATTTTTCTTTTTCTCTCCATAACAATCATTTCAGTTTGTGTATGTGACATTAAAGAAAAGAAACCCTCTGTTCAACGTGACTAACTATACACCACACTTTGTAACACGCTTTATAGATTTGATAACTAACCTATACATATAAACACCTGCTTGGTTAACTTTCCGAATAGCTAGCTAGAGCTTGAATTGTATTTGTTTACATGCACCACCTTTTTCTTTTGTCTTTTTCTCCATGGCGCAATTCACCGATACAAAATGAGAGAAGTATAAAATTAACCTTAAACTTGTACTCTGGGTCTGAATTGAATCCTAACCTTCAAATCCCCCAAATTGGCTCCCCATCCTTACTTATCCTGGTCGATCCCGGCCACTTTTAGCTGAAAGCTCATTTGGTTTTCTGGGATTGCTTACGTGGCGAAGGGAAATATAGTGTGCTGGTTGTATCGCCATTGCCTTGTTAATGATGAACTCTAGTAGCGAACTAAGCTCTACGTTGCAGGCATCCGTGTAGAAGGTCATGACGGACGGCAACCGGTTCTTGTCATTGCTCAACACTCTTGTACTGTTGTTGGTGAGCACCTCTGCACAAGTTGCCAAATGCCGATGTAGACGATGAAACAGGGTGGACGGGCACTCGTGCGTTGGCCCGGAGCACCCGCAGCCCCGTGCGTCCTGCTAGAGCACGTTGATCGCGCTCCCGTCACAGTGTATGCTAAGCTCCACCTCAACCAAGTATGAATTTAGGGTTTTATTTAGACTTTTTCCATAAAAACTTCTAGGAGTATTAAAAATTCAAGGGCGGGGATTTTTTAGGTTGGTACGCACAGCAGTTTTGCCTAACCGGTTTGACAAAGAGGCGAGGAGGGTGAGGGAGTAGCGGATTCAACTTACTGCTAGAAAGGTAGGGTTGTGTGATTTGATGGCTCGTTACTACTGGAAAGGTGGGGTCTTGTGATTTGACTGTTCATTATTGTCATTATTACTACGGCGCTACGATGGGGGTGAGGCTCCCCTTTGATTCCCACGCTCTAATCTATTGCATGACATGTCGACCCAGATGCTTGTTGTCCCACATTTCGGCAACATAAGAAGTAGCAAAGAATCATGCGGTATATATATACTAGTACGTCGGAGGAGTGCCAAACATGGCAGCCCAGTGAACCAGCAGCCAATATGGCCATAGAAAACATTGTGGTGATATGGCCATTGAAAACATGCCACCGCTTCCTCCTCCGCTCGGTTTATCGCCATGAATGGAGCAAGAGCGTCATCGCAGCTTACCTAGTTCTCCCTCTGTCCTATAAGTACAAGAGTATTTTTTACACTAGCACATAGGATGGGATTCCATAGGAATTTTTTTCTCCAAGCTATTTTTTACAATTCCTTTGTTTTTCCTGTGGCGTTGAACACTCTTTGCTAATCCTATTGGATTTACCATTCTAGTCCCATACTTTTCCCATCCTTGTCTTTTCATTATCCAGGGAATCAAAGCGGCCCTTAGAATGGTTTAGGTCCAGCCATTTTTTTCAATGTATTATGTCCGAAATGTAATGAATGTGCTCTGGTTTCTATGAAGGCCCACCGCCGGTGCTCCCCCACCACATCAGCACCATGCACGCCATGCCCGTGCACATGATCTAGTACGGCAAGGCGCTCCAGCTGCAGCTACCAGTGTCGGAGTCGCACCGCTTGCTATTCGCGGAGAAGGACGGCCGGATGTTTTTCATGGTCGGCTGGGCGCTCGACATCGGCACACCTATCGTCGTGTCACTAGTCTGCATCAGAGCGGGGGCGTCCCCACCACCTGACTATGCGGCCAAGGAGTGGGCGAACGGGTCACCGGGGGTGCCCAAAGGCAGGACCAACACCATCAAGGTGGAAATAGAGGTGACAATCAGCAAGGAGCCTATCACCGTCACCATGGAGGCGATGGCCTTCTTCATAGTGTCGCCCAAGCTGCTGGCTGGGGCTGGGTATTCGAGGACGGTGTCCCTCAACATTTAGGTTGACAAGCTCACCTCCTAAATGATTCCATAGTGCCTTCTATTTATCTTAGTAATATGCTAATATAATCCAACATCAGATTAGCGGTTGAAGTAGGGTTTAGTGTGGTCTGCTTTAGCTTAAGAGATGGTGGATTTTGATGGCAATGTAGGAATTACTTTAACATCAGATCTGCAGTTGAAGTAATTTCCAATAGTCAAAGGGATATTTTGTGTCCATTGTATATAAGATCCTTTGGGTAAGAACTAAATCTAAATATAAGCTGCTTATATGCTTGTTTGTTGAGGAAGTGTTGCATTCTTCTGCGAGTTGACACGATACATGAAAGTAGTACTACTAGTAGTACTCACCCGACTGCGCACCAGGCAGACCAAGCTCGTGTCATGTTGGTGCCGTGTGCGGCAGGAACATTAACCAAAACCTCGCGTCTCCAGCTGAGCCTCCGCATTTTTAACTTTTCAATCTCAAGGATAAGGAGCAACGTAAACATTTGATAGAGCCAATCATATGGTTGAGAACACTACAATTTGTAGCTACAGATGCATGTGTGAGAGAGGATGAGTCCGTGTGTGCACTTATTCTCTTCGTGTAGAACATAATAAACATAGAGTACAAGTGTATGTGGGTGGCATCAAACTACAGAGCTAGAGATAATATGTGCGAGAAGTCCTGAGAGACTCGTTATCGTAGGCGTGTCGATGTAATGTGTGTGAAAGAAGACTAGTCAATAGCTCGCCATTAGGCTATTCTTGAAGAATGCCCCAATAACCGTAAGATCTGCATCGAACAGTACCCGTTATTAGACGAAACAACAGTAAAAAAAGAAGTGCCATGGCAACAAAACTGCCACACCACGCCCCTCCCCTACCCATGAAACTGCAACACAAGCGTTCACAACTACCATGGTCTGCTCCTTGGTGCGATCTTCATTTTTTTAAAGGGATCTACACTAAAGGGCTGGGCTTTCGGCGCATGGTAGGCGGGGGAACTTTGGCTGTTGGTTTGCTACTACTCACATGCAGTCAAACATAGGTGATGTACCAAGCCGATGTGTGTCTCTCCGGTGAGCGGCGGGCCGGACATACCGTCTGTTCATACTACTGCGCACATGTGGTCGCACATGTCAGTGATGTACTAAGCCAATGCACGTCTCTTCAGTAGGCGGCGGGGTGGACCGACCATGTGTTGGTGCTACTGCTTACATGCGGTCACACATGTCAGTGATGCACCAAGCCGATGCACGTCCCTTCACTAAGCGACGGGCCAGACCGACCGTGTGTTGGGGCGACGCCAGCATGACGGGTTGTAAGTTTACCGCCTAACTTAATTTGTAAAGGGTAACACTTGCTTTGGCTCCTTAACGAGGTCAGTCGCTAGAAATCCTCATTAGAAAGGTGAGGGTGATATTTTTCCAGCGCAGGAAGTGAGGGAGTTTTATCTTTGTTTCTGAGTTTAGCAGGGGCGTGGGAGTCTGCCCGACGGTTTAGATACATTTCTCGGATGTGTATGTGGAACCGCGTTCTCAGAGGCCATCGTGGCAGAGCCAGACGCCCACTACCTCTCGGAGCAAAAAAAATGAGTAGCCTAATACTGGCTATTTCTATAATCAGTTTTGAAATTCTCAATTTCACGTATGATGCAATATTAGCGATTCATTGATGGTGATCCAACGGTCTAAGTACCTGGGATTTGTGTTTGCAGTAACCTCATTGTACCCATATGTTTCTACGTTCTTCTGGAACCATCAGCACGTTAGTGTGATCAATCCACACAAGAAGCTGGCAAACAACACCTCCACATGAGCCACACGGCTTCATTAATGCCGCCCCAATCATTTTATTCATAAATATATTGACTGAAAATGAGAGACATCGACCGAAAAAAAACTTTCTTGTATTTTGTTTCCTACTTGCTTTGCACGTACCGGAAGTACTAGTGCCACGTCAGCTAACAAGTCTTTCAACATGCATTAGATTATCATGACGGCTAACTCTCCTTAGAGGAATGTGCTCCACCATGTACCCGTGTGTGTGTATGAGGGAGGTAGTGGGCGTGGAGCCGTTGATCTATGGGGTAGGGGTTGCCCTTTTGCTGGTTCGGCTGGAGGGCAGTTGGCGCGAAGAGCAAGCACAACAAGAGACACCACGATTTTTACGCAGGTTCAGGCCGCTGAGAAGCATAAAACCGGACTCCTGCCTTTATGTATTGGGTGAATGTGGAAGAAAATACACGGAGCGCTCTGCCCTGACAAGTCACTAGGAGGGAGTAGCTGCACGGATATCTGTGTGTGTGTGTGTTGCAAGGTTTCAAACCCCTGTAAAGGTCGCCTTGGCCCTCCTTTTATAGGACAAGGGGTTAGCACATTGGCAAAACGGTCATTACACGGTGATTAGACTGATGCAGATCTATCATACCTAACTCTGCTAGTTAGGACAAAAGAGCATTAAATGCAATGCTAGGTGTCGCGTGGAGGGTGAACCTCGACAAGGGTGATGGACCGCTTATCCACCTACCTCTTATTAGCTTGACACACCATCAGGACGGGTGTCAATAAAGGTAATCATCCTTCCTAGAAAGCTGACACACATGGGTTGCATCCACCTATCACCTTCGGGCTCGACACCTCGCTGGTTAGTGACCAGCTGGCCAGAGAGGTGGAGCGCTGGCGTTTGGCAAGAAGACCGTGCTCAAAGGGGCTTGCCGAGCCACGATTTGTCGGCTCGTCTTTGCCGGGGTTGGTCACTTCTGTTGTGTGTCCGGTGACTTGCTCAAGCCTTGGTCTTCTAAATGCGCTCCTTGATCTCACGAAGAGCGGCTTCTCTGGTTTGGTTGTGTGCGGAACTTGATGCATGCCGAGGGAACTAAAATATGTCTATGCATAGGTTAGGGCAGAAAACGCCCATGTTGGTTGCACCAATAGGAGCCCCCGGGCCTAGACACGTGGTGCCAGGCATCGTCGGGCTAGGCCCAATAATGCACAGGCTCACGCATTGATCTTGCCGGGAATGGCACCGTGCTTTGAAATTTTCTTTGCTTCTTCGTTAATCTAGGTTTGGGCCATGCCCCAGCTTCATCCCGGTATCTCCGGCATTTGGTTGATGTAGTCCGTTTGCGTCGAAAACTAGGGGCACAAACACACACAGGAGGCCGTTAGGATGCTCGCGCGTGATTCGCAGTGACTGCCATCTCTGCCATCATTCCCCCCTTTAACACAACCTTTCCCTCTTTCCCATGATGCGGATTATGCGCGGGGCATGCGATTAGCACAAAAGGGCAGTCATGGTTGTAGTGCTTTGATCGAAGGAGTCAGAGCGTCGGACTGGCGAAGATGGGCGGTCGATGGAACAAGGCGCCAGCCATGGATGCAAGGAGTTGGATTGGTGGAGCAGGGTGGTTGTCCCTAGGTAGTGGAGAGCCAGCCCCCACACTCCTTGCTATAAAAGGAGGGGTGCAAGGGCAGTGATGCTCATCCATCTTCTTCTTCTTCCCTCCCTTACTTCTACTTTTACCATGGCAAGAGGAAGAGGCCGGGCTTGTGCTTCGGCCATGGCGGCTAGAACTTCTCCTCGACACCAAGCTTCGGCTTCAGCCGCGGCTATAGAGGCCAGTACCAGCGCACAAGGCGAGGCCGCGGGGTGAGGTCGGGTTCAACGCAGCACCCGCGGTCAAGCCAGACGGAGCGGCGCGCTTGTAGTTTCTCCTTCAAGTGCTCCATCCTCGGCAGAGGGTCATATGGGGGACACAATGCTCGGGTCCTTCGTCGAGCTGCGCAATTCTCCCCGTAGTCACCTGCGGCTCCCCCACCCTTTCGCTAGGATGTTGGAGGTTGATCAGCTGCTCAGGATGTGGTTGCGCATGAGCGGTTGCTGTAATGGCGCTGTGTGGGCGAACGTCGAGTTCCCCGCGCCTCACGTCATGTTCCTTAGGCATGGGTGGAAAACTTTCGCCCGTGCCCACTATCTTGGGGTGGGGCAAATCCTCCACTTAAAGTTGGTGGAGTCCAACACACTCTCCATCAAGTTCTTCGGGCCTTCAAGCGCTGGTCTTGGGTGCTGTGTCGAAAGCTCGAGCGACGATGAAAGCTCCTCCTTGAGCGACATCGACAAGGAGGACACCGATGGCGAAGACGGTGGCAGCAGCTATCCGGTCATCAAGTCCGAAGATGGCGACTCGGACTCTGACTGAACACCGGCAGCACCATCATCACCAACTAGGCACCGGTAGCACCGTCATCCGTAGCTGGACCCTGGCAAAGCGATTTGCCGGGGATGCTTCACCTAGCAGCCGCCGCCACATCTAGCTGGACCCCAGCAGGCTCGTGGACTCTGGCTTCGTCTTCCCTGCCAGTGTTCCTGCCGAGCCATGTCCCTCTGGTCCTTGCGGGGGTGACCACGGCATCGCCTAGCCTCTCCTTTTTCCCTCCTTGCTCTCGATGTAAACCCTAGGAGGAGAGGGACAAGAAAGGCATTATAGAGCACTTCTACTTTTTAAACAAAAAAGATGTAGGTTGTTGCCGCGTTTGAATCAAATATAGATATTTCCCATCTATATTCACATTTGTATGAGTCGTACTTGTTGTCTCACGCAATTGTGAGAAGAAACTTGCCAGACATTTAGAAGGGCTAGCCTTCAGCAGTCTTTCGACGAGTAAGATGTCTCGCAAAGCTTCTTGCTGGTCTCAAACGCGACTACTACTAAACCTTGTTGAGAAAACTCAAGACAAGTTTAGGAGTGCAGATGGAGGCTGGCATCTTGTTGGCTTCTAACGCAGCTGCAACTAATCCTGTCGAGCTAACTCGAGGCAAGGATAAGAGCGCGGATGAAAGGCGCAGCAAGATCTCCTCGCGTGCAAGTTTCTCATACGTAGACGTAATATGGAATGACGAGAAATTTGAAAAATGAAATAAACTTTTGATTTATCTTTCTTTAGAGTACTTCTTATCGCTTGAATAAGGAGAGGCCGCCGCAGGTCCAAGTGAGTGAGCATGCTTTCATCCTTCCCCCGGGAAAGTTGCCTGCGAGGAATCCTTCTGTCTCTGTTTGAAAAAGGAAGAAGAGAAAGAACGGCATGGGGCCCTTGGCGGCATGTTAATTGACTTATCTAAACAAGTGTAACTACATGAAAATCATGCTATAGCACATAGAAAACATGTATGCAAATTTGTAAAACACTTGGTTTTATTCAGATATGCACAAGGTCTACAACTGGCTTTGCACAAAGGGTTACACGCCTCTCAGGCTATGCTTGTACAAAATGGATTGTCGGGGCAAGGCCCGGCAACCGTGCCTTATGGGTAGAGCTTGCGAAGATGCTCAATATTCCATGAGTTTTGCATGCGAATGCCATCTTTGGTTTCCAGAAGGACTACACCAGGTCTGGTGACTCGTACTACCTAGTAAGGGCCTTCCCACATTAGTGTCAACTTGTTTGCACCCTTGGCGGATTGAACGTGCTGAAGGACAAGGTTGCCTTCCTCAAGGCTCCGTGCATGAACCTTGTGGCTATGATAGTGGCGGAAGGCTTGCTGATAGCATGCAGCAGGCACAGCTGCACGAAGGTGATCTTCCTCGAGGAGCACGGCATTGTCATTTCACAGCTGCTCTTGCTCCTTCATAGTAGGCAGGTACTCAAGGTGACCCATATATGAGTTCTATGGGGAGCCCTGCTTCGCACCATAGACTAGGGAGAAGGATGTCTGACCAGTAGCTCGATTTTGTGTCGTTTTGAGTGACGAAAGAACCAGCGGCAACTCGTCAATCCAACGCCTCCCGCACTTGTGCAGCCTATCAAAATTCCTTGTCTTGAAACCGCACAATACTTCAGCATTTGTTCTTTTTCCTTGCCCATTACTCCTTGGGTGAGCAACGGATGCAAAACATACCTTGCTTCCAAGGCTCTAAGTGTTTTGCATGAAGGCGTGGCTCAAGAATTGTGTGTCGTTGTCGGTGGTGATCCTATTCTGGACTCCCAATCGGCAGACTAATCCTTTAAAGAACGTGACGACTGACTTTGCAGTTACCTTTCTCACTGGCTCTACTTCAGGCCACTTTGTGAACTTGTCGATGAAGACAGACAAGAACTCAAAGCCCCCGGTAGCATGGGGCAAGGGGCCCAAAATATCGAGCCCCCAGACCGAAAAGGGCCAGGATAACGGAATCATTTGGAGGGCTTGCATTGGTTGGTGAATTCTCTTTAAATGAAACTGACATGTTTCACATCTTGTTACTAGCTTAGTTGCATCCTGGAGGGCAGTGGGCCAATAAAAGCCTTGCCGGAAAGCTTTCCCGAGAAGGGTTCTTGCTCCTATGTGAGAACCACATACACCTCCATGTATCTCCGCCAACGACTTAAGTCCATCATCCTGGATAATGCACATCAATTCACTCCATTTGGTCTCTTTCTGCATAGGATGTTATCCATAAACTGGTACATACTTGACTGACGGGCTACTTTCTCAGGTTGCTCTTGCTCCTCAAGAAGTTCCCCGGTTTGGAGAAATTGAACTATCTATTGCGCCCATGTTGGAGCCTGGGGCTCGACAACGAGGAATAAAGGCATTTCCTCGGCTGCGGGAGGCTAATCTCAAAGGCAAGAACCCGTGATTCCACCTGAGGCCGCTGCTCACCATCAGGCGCATCATTGTTTCCGGCAGCTGCTTTGCTGACGGCTTCTGGGAGCTCTGCTGGAAAGTAGTTGCCGGTGCTTATATTTCTCCTCTTCTTGGCTCTCATTGACGGGGTGACCGTGGGCTGAGTCAAGTGGAGCAAAAATGTCCCTGGTTCCACAGGTAGCTTTTGGGCAGAACACTTTGACAATTTATCAGCAATGTTGTTTTCTGCACGAGGGATGTGCTCTATTTGCAGTCCATCAAAGTGTTCTTCCAATTTTCTCACTTCATCCACGTACGCTTCCATCAATGGGCTCTGATAATCCTTGTTTACTTGCTTTATTACAAGCTCCGAATCTCTGCGGACAATCAGCTTCTTGATTCCCAACTCTACCACAATTCTGAGCCGGTGAGCAGTCCCTCATACTCAGCAGTATTATTGGTAGCTTCCTCACGGGGGAAATGCATTTGAACTACATACTTGAGATGCTCCCCGGTGGGTGCGATAAGCAATACCCCGGCACCGCCGCCTTGAAGCGAGAAAGCACCATCAAAGTACATGATCCAATCCTATATACTTAAGAAGTTCACCCCCACTACTTGATTTATCTCAACATGCAACATAGACATGTCAGCATCCAATCACAGGCAGCCACGTCACACTTCATTCACGCCCATGCAGCACACCTCCTAAGGTCATTTCCCCTGAAAGGAACAAAACAAAATCAATCCAATAATTCCCCACGCGGCCACTCGCACTCCACGCCCCTGGTCAAACCCGGAGAAGCCCTCGCGATTTTCCTCCAGCAGCCTAACTCGCCGATGGTCAGAGCCAACTCCGCATCTCCTTGCTCCGCTTCGAATCCTCCTCGCGGTGGCGGTGCTCCGGACACATCCATCCCGATCGCGTCAGGGGCAGCGCCAGCAGGACAGCGAGGGTAGTTCCCCTCTACATGCTGCGCGGCACCCCACCGGTAGGACCCCCGGCCCAGCTACCCTTCGGCGGGAGCGCTGGCGCAACTCACCTATGTGTGCTGCGCGGCTCCCCTCCGATAGGACTGCCCGCCCTCTTCATTTGGCGTGATGCCTCTCCGACAGCACCGCTGGCGCCCTCCCATCTGCATGCGCTGCAGCGCCCCTCCAGCAGGACCGCTGGCCCTCTGCATGCAACCGGTGCCCCTCCAGCAGAACGACATGCCCAGCCCCCCTCTGCATGCAGCGTCGAGCGGCCGCGTTTATCCTCGGTGTGCCGCCTGCCTCAGTTCTACCCAAGATTCATCCGGCATCAATGGGGAGGTCTAATTCAATCGCTTCCACCAGAATTGGACCGGCAGCTCATGTCCGGAGCTGGTACTGGGCTGACTTCTCTATGGTGCTCATGTCGTTCTCAGCAATGGACTGCAAGTGACTACTTCCCATCTCGACGCCATCTGTGGACTTGAAGGTAGTGTGCTCTGTTCTTCACAATATTATTTTCTTCTTCTTATAATCCTATATATTCTTACGGAAAAGCCCCCTACATCCCATCACTTCCAACGGCCCCGGTTATGATCTGTAGTGAACAACCTGCTTCTATTTTGTTGCCAATAAGCTGATACTAAAAATAGAACACCCTGTAAATTAAAAAAACAATTCTATTGCAGGTCCCTAATTGATGTTTGACATTCTTTCTCCTAATAATGTTGGTGCCGGCGCTCCACTTCCTCTCCCCACCATCTCCACAAGAAACTGATGGATTTTTATCCTTTAAAATCTGCTCCGCCTCACCTCATTTTTGTACCCATCGACCTCCAGTACTAGAGGGTCTCTCTGCCAGAACACTCACACTGCTGGTGAGTAACTCCCTCCTAGCTCCATATTCTCTATGCCATATTGCTACCTGCATCACAAATTTGCACTGTTAGGCTGTACCTGCTCGATTACACCCAAGTAGTCATCTTCGTTCGTCTTCCCTCTCTTCCTACACAAACGCATTCCATTTCTGCCTCCTACTGGTACATAGTCTCCATCTCGGTTGCTTTGCTGATTCTGGATTTTGTTTGCTCAATATCAATCTGAATTTAATTTTCCTACATTGATGTAATTCTTTACATGCGCGATTAAACACAAACGCCTTGCATTCCCCCTGTGTTAGATAGGCGTCTATATATATGTCGTAACCTGATTGTATTTTTTATCTATTCTAAAGAGAAGCTTCTCTGTCGACAATACTAATTCAGTGCCTCTGTTATCTTTATCAATGGTTAGCAACTTTTAAATATTAATCCCGTAATATATCAGACTATTAACCTGACATGTCAAGCCTTTTCAGATAGCTCAAGATACAAACCTACTGCCCTCTCCAACTTCATCCAACATAAGTGCTGAGAGGTTACCAACCATTTATCAAATTTATCATTACAAATATATAGACAAAATATTACGTCCACATTTTCTAATCAATTTTATCATAAATTATCTTTAGTACAACTGCAAAAAAGCCAAATGATTCCTCTGACTATACACCTCCAACTGATAATGAAAAACCTATAAACATAAAAGAAAATGAATCCAGCTATGCTTTATAAAGTTGCAAGCTTATTTAACCACTCTGATCAACCTTATGCTTCCTGTTGTCGTGCTTCGTAAACATCCATGCTTATTGCATTACTCTGATTAAACTTCCTTCCTCATCAGATCTCGAGTGAAAAGAAGAATAGATTTCACCGACGGTGATGGCAATAAATCATTCAGGTATGACAATACTCACGTGCCTATAATGCACATGGTTTATACATGCTCTCCTTTTATTGATCGGTTGGCTTACCCCCTAAGAGAAGTATCTTATCTGAATGCAGCTGAAAGGAACATGACCATAGTCCTTCCAAAAATGCAAGCAAGAGTATTTATTACTTCAAATAATCTCAAAAAACAATGTTTTTCCTTCAACGATTTACAATGCCAGATATTCTCCTTACACAATAATGTAGACAATAAAAATCTAGCAACCAACCATGAACAATAGTAGTAAACCAAAGAAGCAGGCTAAATAGGTACTCAATTTTAATTCCAACTTTTCTATCTACCTATTTCTGTTACTTCCTGCTTTAACAATGCTATGTTTTGCGATACACACAGGAGAACTTCCATCATGCTACAGACGAGAAATAACCTTCAATTTGTACGACCAATTTTTCTTCTTTGACAATGCTATGTTTTACACACCATCCATGGCATGTTTGCGAAATGATAATTTATTTGAAATACAGGAAGGTTCTTGGGTTAAATTCATATTCTCTTGCCCGATTCATTTTCTATTTTGATTCATTCTTTTATTAATTTCAATATTTGACATAATAAATGGAACCAATTTTCTAAATGTAGTTCAAAGAAACCAGAAGAAAGTACTACGAAAAATTACAAGCAAGAGTATGCACTATTTCTCACACCCTAGCCAACAATACGAGTTTCTTCCTACATATATTTACAGTTCCAAAAAAACTCCATCAACAGGAATGCAGATACACTTCCAGAAAATCTCCAACAGGAACAACCATAATAAAAGAACATTTGGACTATATAAGTACTTTACATTAACTATATTAACTTTCATTTTCTGATTTAAATATCCAATAATTTATTGTGTTATTTAGTTTTTTGACAACACTGCATTTTCTAATACATGCAGGGCAACTTGCACTCTGCTACAAATGAGTAATAACATCGCCTACAACCAGAAATAACATATTGCTTATATTCATACCACTTTGCTTAGCTTCTATTCTAACCAAGGAACATTACAAATTTTGTTGAAGTACAAACTTAACAATGGTTCCAGTTTATGTTCTTTGTTGCACTTACGATCCAATACAAACCAACAGTGTGTGTTAAAATATATTAATGAATGGATCCATTTTCTGTTCTTTGGTGCACTTATGATGTCGATAGAAACCTATAGTGTGCATTAAAGTTGAATGGATCGGTTCATACATATGTACTTTCCAATTTTCAATTATCATATTGTTCAACATTTGTCCATATGTATTTTCAAATTTTAAATTATCATATTGTCCATCCAAACATACATCTTCTATGAAAAATAATAATACAAAAGTATTGCATCCAATTCCTGCCGCAACGTGCGGGGTATTAGCTAGTTCCATTGAGTTTCCCTGCTGAGGAGGGCTGACTCCTCGATCTCGTCATTTGGTGTTGGTGTCCATTATGCAATGAATTCAGTTAATGCTCTTCTTTTAATAGTTGATGTGCTCTCAAACTTAAGTACAAAGCTTGGCAGTTCCAACACCCACTCTACTATTCTGCCGCTTGCTTCTGGATTCCTCACAATACGCTCCAACGAAAAGCGAGTGACCACTATGATCTTATGTGCTTGGAAATAGCTGTGCAGCTTCCTCGAGGTCATGAGTAGGCCAAAGACCAACTTTTGCACGCCTGCATACCTTGACCTAGCCCCCTGCAGTAGGGAGCTAACAAAGTATATTGGCCGCTGCACCTCTTTCTTCTTAGATGTAACTTGCTTCTTAGTTGTTTTCCCTTGCACCACTTTTTCTTTCCCGGCATCTAGCCTTGCTGGAGAAGATGTCGTTTCGTCAAAGGATGGCTCTGCCGCTGTTGTTTCCTCATCGTCAGCTTCCCTCTGTGCAAGTAGTGCAACAGTGACCACTTGATTCGTCTCCACTAAGTATAACAACAACGGTTCTTGTGGTTTGGGTGTGACTAGAGTTGGCGTAGAAGACAGGTACTTTTTTAGGTCATGCAGCACAGCCTTCACTTCTAGAGTCCATTTTACTGGATCCGCCTTTTTTAATATTTTGAAGAAAGGCAGGGCGCGTGTAGCGCCCAAGATGCAGTTCTATCCCAATCATGTGATGATTCATGATCGGGGCACAGCCGCATTTCGAGCGCATAGCAAGGTGGACATCATTACAACATACCATGTACTAAATGTCAGGACCCCGACTCAATGCCATATCGATCTAGCATGTAACACCTCATATCACTTTGCAGCCTCACGCATGGTATCCCCACGGGCGTCGCCTTACCTTGCCCGGGACTGTTTGCGCCTTTTGGCACACGTATATGATAGTGTCGCTAGCAACCATATGACAAGGAGCCCGGGCTGACATGGATAGTCATGAACCCAAAGTGGCACTAACTTACAGGGACAGGCATACATGACCCATCAACGAACGTGTCGGTCATCAGCGAGTGAATCCGGGCTGTAGCACTCGTCTAGCAGGACTCCGGTAAACCGGGCTGTAGCGGGCTAACAGGACTTCGGTATTCATTGCGTGACATTTCCCCGAAGGGACAGACACGAACGAAGAAGGGCACATGCCGGCCAGCCTAAGTGTTCTGGAGCAGTAGCAAGCAACCATGGCTCAGTGGAAGCACTAGGAGACATTTCCCGGTAAGAGAGGCTACCAAGGATAAACAACTAGATAGTCAGATCCCACACATACCAAGCATTTCAATCATACACACAATATGCTCGATATGTGCAAATACAACAAGGCATCACAACATGACTCTACAACTCAAGTACTTTATTTAAAGGCTCAGAGAGCCATACATATCATACACACAAGTACGGGCCACACGACCCAACATTCAAGTCATACAAACATAAAAGCCAACAGCGGAAGTAACTTGTCTGAGTACAGACAACTAGGAAATAAAAGAGGCTTGAGAAAGCCTGACTATACTAAACGGTCCATCGTGAGCTCAGGATCACCACCTGGGCTTCCGCCAACTCGTCGACATCGACATCTATGAAGAACCCATTAGAAGGGGTTGCAACGTCTTTTGTAAAACGTAAATTAAGCAACATGAGTACAAAGGTACTCAACAAGACTTACATTAGATGCATGCACATTAACAAGAAGGGTTGCTGGGGTTATTGCAGCAAGCCAGCTTTGACTCTTGGCTAAGCTATATTATGAGACTACAACTTGAAATGGTGTTGCACACTCGAGTCCACTACACACCACTTCAATACACTACCGAGGATCCACCTCCGTCATCCTACGGAAGATCTATCCTCGGCGCTCATGCTTATCTTGAGGCTTTTAGTAGTATCCAGTTACTTGTCTATGAACTGCATAGGCAACCAAGTAGTCCTTTACTGCAGACGTGGCTATTCGAATAGATGATGTTAACCCTGCAGGGGTGTACTTCTTCATACATGTTTCCACCACTTAGCGTCTGCACACGACATGTGCTCGGCAGACTTCAAGAGAAAGCCGACGTGGGTGTAGACCACGACCTACCTAAACACCTAAGTCTCTAGTCCAGGTTTATCGCCTATTCAGGTTCCATCCGCAGGGAGTCTGGCCGAGGTTTCCACATACGGCCCCGAACGATGTGTATAGGGTTTTGAGACACCTAACGGGTGCCTGACTTACCCGGCTACGTACCTACCCCATCACAGGCCACCCTGCAGGTCAGCGCTGCCCACGGCCTCCAGTAAGCTACAAACACCAGAAACTACTTGCAACTCCTGGACAGAGGACTAGGGTGGATGAGAAGTCGAGCGAGTCAATTAAGAATCCCAATGTATGGTAGTAGCTGATTCTTAAATCACATATACAGATCTCGGTGCTTAAGGACGGTTCCAATGAAACAACCCACCATGTACTCCTAAATGGCCTCTCATCGATACCTTTACCAAATCGTGTTCAACACATCACTCTCATTGCCGGCATGATCATTTCACTCTAGCCCATCACCCAGATGAACCAGACCTGACATGACTATAAGCATAGCAGGAATAGCAAGGTAGGAAACACATACACATGGCTCAATCAACTCCTACACATGCTAGTGGGTTTCATCTAGTTATTGTGGCAATGACAGGTCATGTAGAGGAAATGGGTTCAACTACCGTAGCATACATCAGTTTGAAACGCATTGTCTTAATGCAGTAAAAGAGAGCAGAGGCGAGAACTTGGGATTGTATCAGTAGGATCAAATGGTTGGTTGCTTGCCTTGCGGGTCCGTGGACTGGTATTGCTCCTCGTTAGGGTATTTGCGATACTCCTCGGGGGCAGAACCTGCCGCAGAGAGCACCGATACACAATTATCACCAAACATTGTGCAACAATATGATGCATGCATGAGACATGGCTAAATGAGTGTATTGGGCTAATGCAACTAAGACCAGATGGGTTTGGACCATTTTGAACCAAAGATTCAAGTTCCAAGCTCATAAATGGCCCTTAATAGTGCTTTATCTTGTTCTGCACTAAACAGCAGGTTAACTTGCTTAGCCATGCATGAAACAAGTACAAATGGATAGATTGGATTTTTCTGATCATTTTTCACATATAACACTTTGCATTCGGAGCTATAGATTAATTTCTATGAATTTTTGAAGTTTGTGCTATTTACTGGAATTTCATGTATAAGAATAATTCCACTAATTGAATTATTGGGTTAGCTTTGCGTCAGGGTGACGTCAGCAGTCAACGGGGACGGCCCAGGTCAACCTGATCAGTGGGTCCCGCGTGTCAGTGTCATTAGGCTAACTAATTTAAATTAACTAACCCTAGGTTAATTAGCAGGGCGGGCCCCACCTGTCATAAACTAGGGGGGGTCAAACTGGGCCCACCCGAGGTCAAACTTGGTCAGCAGGGTCAAACTCGTCGGAGTTTAGCTGCCGACGAGGCCAAACGCGGCGGGGCAGTGCGGGTTTTGTGCTCCGGCGACCAAAACAACGGCGGAGCACGTCTACGTGACGTGGGGAGTGAGCCGCGTCCATTGGTGGTGGTGGTTGGGCTCGGGGTCGCCCGAAACGGCGCTGGCGATGATCTTGGTGGCTGCCGGAGCTCGGGTGAGCTCGGGCTCGTCGCTAGGAGGCACGACGAGGAGCATGGGGTAGTGCTACGGCCTCCTGGGGGTGCGGTGAGGTTAGCGGGTAGGGTGGCGTGGCCGTTGCGTGGCCGAAGTCTCGTCGGCGACGAGCTCGGCGGCGGCGCGTGCGGGCGAGCTCGGTATGGTCACTGTGGTGCACGAGAAGGCAAACAGAGAGGAGGAGGAAGAAGGAGGGCTCACGGCGCGTCGGACGAGCGGGTCGGAGGAGTCGGGGACGAGCCGGAGCAAGCGGGGCGGTGAAGTAGAGCTCCAGCGATGGACGGTGAAGATGAGGTCCGTGCGGTGGCTTTAGGGTGAACGAGCACTCGGGGCTCGGTCTGCTTGACGGAGAGGACGATGGCGGAGCTCGTGGACACGGCGGGGCGGCGTGAGGACGACGGTGGACGCGAGAACTACGGTAGCGTGGCTGCGGCAGCGTCGGCCATGGCGGGGGGAGCCGAGGGAGAGGCGACGGGGGTGAATGGATGTGTCCAAAGGGTCGAGGGCGCGACGTGGAGGTCGTCCATCTCGTCCAGCGGCGAAGTAGCAAGCAGGTGGCGTCATGGCGAGCTCGCGCTCGTCGGCGTCACCTCCCTGCCTGCCTGGCGGGGACGAAGCAGCTGGTTGGCGTGGGCCAGTACAGTGCTGGGCCGCCAGGTGGGCCGGGGCGTGGGTTTGGCCAGGTAAGTGGGGTTTTCCATTTATTTCTATTTTTTTATCCCTGTAAGTTTGTTGATTTTCTGAAAATACTTAGGATCCTTCAAAAATCATCAAACTGCATATGGCCACTGTTAGGAATATATCCAACATGGAACATTTTAGTTTGCTATTATTGAAGCATTTGAAATATTTTATAGTATTTAAATGCCCAAATTCAAATAACTAATGATTTAATCCAGTGACCTTAGGATGGCCTAGAAATTTGTGCATCACTTTCCGAGGTTGCTTTTTTCTCAGAATGGTGCGACCATTGAACCTTGAGAAACTTGATATTATGACGTCGAGTGGTACGCTTAGCTTGATCGAGGATACGAACGGGGTACTCTCGATACGTGAGATTGTCTTGAAGATCAAGCGTTTCGTGGACCACTCCACGGATAGGATCCGAGAAGCAACGCCTGAGTTGAGAAACATGGAAGACATCATGGACTCTGGAGAGGTGCGAAGGTAGTTCCAATTGGTAGGCAACTTCTCCTCGTTTAGCGAGAATGCGAAAGGGTCCAATGTAGCAAGGAGCCAATTTGCCTTTGATACCTAAACGATGGGTTCCCCTCAGAGGAGTAACCCGAAGGTAAGCCTTCTCGTCAACCTCAAAAGTCATAGCCTTATGTTTTCGGTCATATTGGCTCTTTTGACGGGATTGGGCTGTTTTCAACTTTTCACGAATGATGCGAACTTGCTCTTCCGCTTCCTGGATCATATCCGGGCCAAAGAATTGTCTTTCCCCGGTTTCTGACCAGTTAAGAGGCGTTCGACACCTTCGTCCATAGAGAACTTCAAAAGGGGCTTTACCTAAGCTAGATTGATAGATGTTGTTATAAGCAAATTCGGCAAATGGAAGGCATTTCTCCCAATCCATTCCGAATGAGATAACAGAAGCTCGAAGCATGTCTTCTAGAATCGGGTTGACGCGTACTACTTGACCACTTGATTGAGGGTGAAAGGCGGTGCTAAAGGAAAGACGGGTTCCCATAGCATTTTGGAAACTTTCCCAAAATTGAGAGGTGAAGAGACTTCCTTGATCTGAGTTGATCTCCAATGGAACACAATGGAGGGACACTATTCGGGAGATATACAAGTCTGCTAGCTGGCTAGCGCATATACTCTCGCTAACAGGCAAGAGATGGGCCACTTTGGAAAGACGATCGATTACGACAAAGATAGCGTTATTCCCTTTCTTGGTCCTGGGAAAACCGGTGATGAAATCCATACCAATTTTATCCCATTTCCATTCAGGAATAGCTAAAGGTTGAAGGGTGCCAGCAGGCAGTTAATGCTCTGCTTTTACATGACGGTAGACGTCGCAATTAGCAACAAACTGAGCAATGTCCCTCTTCATCCTAGTCCACCAGAACCTCTGGCGTAGGTCCTTATACATTTTGGTGCTACCGGGATGAATGGTGAGAGGATATTCATGAGTTTCCTTAAGGATCAACTGTCGTAGTTTCCGCTTCTTGGGAACCACTAAGCGGTTTCCGAAGTACACGACACCTTGATCATTGACGGAGAAACATGGAGCAACTCCGCTAGCAATGTTCTCCTTGATCCGAGATATCCCCTTGTCATACCGCTGAGCGGTTATGATATGATCCGTAAGGGTAGGTTTTGCCACCAAGGTGGAAAGGAATCCTTGAGGAACGATGTGAAGATTAAGCTTCCGAAATTCCTCATGGAGAAGTGGTTGACTTTGTTGTAACATCATATTGTTACAATAAGATTTATGACTTAGTGCATCAGCCATGACATTGGCTTTTCCTGGGGTGTAAGTTATCCCTAAGTCGAAATCTGTGACCAACTCGACCCAACGTCTTTGCCTGAGATTCAAATCCGGTTGGGTGAATATATACTTCAGAATTTGGTGATCGGTGAAGATTTCGCAATGATTACCGAGGAGGTAATGTCGCCAGGTTTTGAGTGCATGGACTACAGCTGCAAGCTCTAGATCATGAGTAGGATAATTTTCCTCATGTGGGTGCAATTGCCGTGAAGCATAAGCAATTACGTGTCGATCTTGCATGAGAATGCAACCTAGTCCTTGTCGCGAGGCATCGCAATAGATAACAAAGTCCTTGGAGAAGTTTGGTGTTACCAGTAGGGGAGCAGAAGTTAGGCGTCTTTTTAGTTCCTGAAAGCTGTGCTCACACTGTGGGGTCCACTTGAACTTTTTATCTTTCTTGAGGATTTCAGTTAGAGGTTTAGCAACTTTGGAGAAGTTCTCGACAAAGCAGCAACAATAGCTCGCTAAGCCAAGGAAACTCCAAACTTGCTTGACCGATTCAGGTGGAGTCCAATTAAGAACGGCTTGAACTCGCTCGGGATTGACAGCAATACCCTTGCTAGATATTACATGGCCTAGATAGGTCACTTCTGCAACCAAAATTCACATTTAGAAAAGTTGGCATAAAGGCGATGCTCTCGAAGTTTCATCAACACTAGCCTTAGATGCTCGGCATGTTCTTCCTCATTCTTGGATAGATGAGTATATCATCGAGGTAAACCACGACGAATTTTATCCAAATACTCCATGAAGATTGAGTTCATTAACCGGGAGAAAGTGGCTGGGGCGTTGGTTAAACCGAAGGACATGACGGTGTACTCATATTGGCCATAACGAGTAACAAAGGCCGTTTTGGGAATGCCCCCGTTCTTGATCTTGATTTGATGGTAGCCCAACCTCAAATCCATCTTAGAGAAGACTGAGGATCCAATGAGCTGATCATACAGGTCGTTGATCCCGGGGAGTGGATACTTGTTCTTTATTGTGACCAAGTTGACGGGTCAATAATCTACAACCATCTGATCCGTACCATGCCTCTTCTTGATGAAGAGGACGGGACAAGCCCATGGAGATGAACTAGGACGGATGAAACCCTTTTTCAAGGACTCATCGAGTTGTTTCTTAAGCTCGGCTAGGTCTAGTGGTGCCATCTTATAGGGTCTTCTAGAGATTGGGACAGTTCCTGGAATAAGATCTATCACGAACTAGACATCTCGGTCAGGTGGAACACCTGGCAATTCTTCTGGAAAGACATCCAGAAAGTCACGGACTACCGGAACGTCTTCGAGGTCTAGCAAAGGACTGACATTAAGAGAATATAGTTGTCGCTTAGCTACTCGGGTCAAGACATTGACTATCTCGCCCGATGGATGGGTAAGTTGAACAGTCCTAGAGAAACAATCAATCTTGGCATGATGGGTTGACATCTAGTCCATACCCAAGATGATATTAATATCTGAAGCTTTGAGAGATATCAATGACACAAGGAAAACAAGTATGTCGACCTGAATTTCATTCCCATGGCTTACTCTAGAGGTTTGCCATCTAGAACCAGGCGTAGAAATTTCCATGGTGGAAGGCATGTCACAGAATGCGGTGTTATGCAAATGAGCATAGTCTTCGGATATGAATGAATGACATGCTCCAATATCGAAAAGAACAGATGCCGGATGGCAATTAACAAGGAGCATACCGAGAACGACATTAGTATCCTCCCGAGCCTCTTCAGCTGAGACACAGCTCACATGGCCACGTGCAGCGGTGGACGGCTTGGCATAGTACACCTTCCCTGTTGGCTTGCCACGGCCAACAGCCTTTCCAGACTGGTTGGGGTTGGTCTGGGGACACTCTCGCATGTAGTGGCCCGGTTCTCCACACTTGAAAAACGTCACAGTGCTGGTGCGTGGAGGAGCATTGTTGGTTGGTCCACCATAGGGGTTGGCTCGTGCATACTGCTGAGCTGGAAGAGGCGCCTGATAGGATGGCCTCGGTGTGAACCTGGGTGGCAGGGTAGTGTTAGGCACCCACACCCGGCGCTTCTGAGGAACAGAACCGGATGAGGAACCAGTGTCATGGCCATGCTTGCGTGTCGCTTCGAAATCAGTCTAACTTGTCTCAACAGTGATGGCCTTGTTCACAAGCTTCTGGAAGGAAGTGCATTCATGCAGACGAAGATCACGGCGAAGTTTGGGGCTAAGTCCCATGTAGAACCTTGCCTGCTTCTTGGCATCGGTGGAAACATCCTCAGTTGCATAGCGTGTTAGGTTACCGAACTCCCTGCAGTATGCATCCACAGAGAGTCTACCTTGGGAGAAACTGAAGAACTCCTCACGCTTACGGTCCATAGGACCCTCTAGAATGTGATCTTCACGGAAAGCCTCACTGAATTCTGCCCAAGTAGTGACATGGCCAGCTGGACGCATGGCCTCATAGTTCTCCCACCAGAGTCTGGCGGGGCCTTCAAGATGATAGGCAGCAAAAGTGACCTTATCACATTCAGCTACGAGTGCAGAACGTAGCTTGTGGGTAATGCTGCGAAGCCAATCATCGGTGTCGAGGGGCTCGACGGAGGTGATGGAAGGTGAGTGGATGTAACTTGATGAAGTCACTGAGCGACACCAAGTTATTCCTTTGGTGTAGAGCTGTGTTCTGTTCGATGCGTTCCAACAAACGGTTGGTCTCCCGCTTGTTCCTCTCAACCTCCAGCATGACCTCAACCAGGGAAGGAGGATGAGCCAGGTTCGCATCTCTAGATCCTCTGCCTTCGGCCTACTCAGGGGGAGCAGGGTTGTTGCGCGTGTTGACCATCCTAGGAAAACAAGAAAATGGTTTAGTCCAGAATGATAAGATTCTAACATGGAAATGCAGAATGTAAGGGATAACTCGGAATGCAAGATGATCATCCGTATGACATGGTAAATACAGAAACTTCTACATTTATTCCATCGTCATACACACCATACAAGGTTTAGTACAAGACCAAATAGAGTACAACTGCGGTGAAAGGAAGATTACATCTCATAGGAGGCATCCCAAGCTCCTATACATTATTTTTCTACACCTCTGGAAAGTGGTACACACTAAGTCATATCCCACGAGTCACGCAGGACGGTTGTGACGCCCAGATATTTAAGCTACAGTGAACCTCCGCTAATGATGCCACATCACCTCGATTACTGTTGCTAATCTTGTGTTAGTTCGAAACCGGTTCGAGTTCAAATTCAAATTCAAGCAAACAATAAAAAATTTCAAACAATAAAACTAAAAAGTTTGGGTTGTGCCAAATAATGCATAGGTAATTATGGTGAAGAAACCACGCTTTTATAAAATGCCTAAGTACTCTAAAATGAATAAAGTAGTAGCAAAACAATTATTTGAATGCTTTAAAATAATAAACAAATGTTGAACTAGTTTATCTAGTCACCAAACTTGTTGTGGCGGTACTAAATAATGGCTAGTATTTGTTTTGACAAGTGGCACTTCTTACAAAATTCTTTTGGTGGATCAACTTAAATGCAAAACAGGAGCTAAGATTTAAAACAGAGAATTAAAGAGAAAAGGAAAAGGAAAAAGGGCCTGCAAACTACTTTGCCACTCGGCCATAAGTGGCCATGCGGCCCAGCTCACCTCCCCATCTCCTTCCTGTTCACAGAAGCCTCGTGGACAGAGGGGGCGCGTCCGTGGCCGGGATGGCCACGTGGCGGCCATCCGGCGACGCCCCGACGTCCTATAGGTACCCCGACGCCCCTTCCCGAACCCTAGCCTATCCACTCCTTCCCCCGCCCTCCCTCTCCCATTACAAAAGCCGCCCGCCGCCACCATCGTCGCCACCTCATCGATCCGGTGGCCACAGGCCTCCCCTCGTCGCGCCAAGGTGTCCAGGAGCTTCGCCATCGCCGTCTCGTTCGCCTGCGTGCTCTGAATCAAGCCGGGACAGCCCGTACGCTCGCCATCGAGCTCATCTCTGCCGCTGTTCGTCATTGTTTCCGACGGCTTCACTGCATCCCGCGCCTCCCCGAGCCTCTCCCCGTCAATGATGAGCCGACGCGCTTTTCCCCTCTGCCTTCCCCTTGATCTGCATCCTCTGATCACCGTGCTAGTTGTTGTCGTCCCGCGCTAGAAGTCGCCATGGCCGGCGCTCCACTCACGTTGCCTCTGCCTTGCTCCAACACGCACGCGCGCGCTCCTGGCCGTGCCCCTGCGCCGCCCGAGCGTGCATCCACCGTGGCTTGGCCATCGCCCGAGCGCGCTCCGCCCGCTGCGTACGCCCGTGCTCACCCCGCCCCTGTGGCTGCTCCCCGTGGCCTTGGGCTCCAGCGCCCTGCCACTCAGCCGCAACCACCTCCGCTGCTGCTTGCCGACCCACCCCGCGGTGGTCCGGTCGCACCCTCGACGGCCCCGGCGTCCTCCTTTGGCGACCGCCCGCTTCGCCACGGACCCGCCCCGCCGTGGCCTCGTCGGTGCCGCGCCGGTGCCCATCCGCGCTCGCTGGGCGTCGCCCGGGTTCGCCCTGAAGGGCAACCTCGCCCCTGCGCCCGTTACGCCCACGCCCCGCTAAGGCACCCCTTTGGGCCATTGACAATGGGGCCCCATCCCCAGGAACTCTTTATTAAAAAAATAAAAATAAAATCAAGTAATTAATAATTAAATTAATCAATTACTTAACTAAGTAAATTAATTAACCTAATTAATTGTAATTAATAAACCTAATCATTTTATTAGACTAACTAAACCAGATTAGTTAGTCTTAGTCAATGACATGTGGGGCCCTTCTGTTAGTTTGACCAGTCAACGGTCAGTGTTGACCGCTGACGTCATGCTGACATCATGATGACGCAATAAACATTTTCGAATTAAATTAATACTAATAATTTATAAATTGATTAAAACTTTCAAAATTAATATAAAATAAACCGTAGCTCAGATGGAAAAACTTTGTACATGAAAGTTGCTCAGAACGAAGAGACGAATCGGGATACGTAGCCCGTTCGTCCGCCACACGTACCTAGCATAGTGAACCTGCAACATTTCACCTCCGATTCATCTGTCCGAAAATGCGAAACACCGGGGATACTTTCCCGGATGTTTCCCCCTTTCGCTGGTATCACCTCCTACTGCGTTAGGTCACCTCTAGCACCGCATATTGCCATGTTACGCCTTGTGATGCTTTGATTGCTCTGTTATTTATTGTGTTCCCCTCCATTACTTCTTTCCGGTAGACCCCAAGGCTGTCGGCGACCCCCAGTTCGACTACGGTGTTGACGACCCGTCCTTCTTGCCAGAGCAACCAGGCAAGCCCCCCCCCCTTGATCACCAGATATCGCCTATTCTTCTCTATACTGCTTGCATTAGAGTAGTGTAGCATGTTACTGTTCGGTTACTCCTATTCTGTTGCATAGCTTGTCATTGTTACTACAGTCATTGATACCATACCCGCAATCCTAAATGCTTAGTATAGGATGCTAGTTTATCATCATTGGCCCTACATTCTTGTCAGTCTGCCTTGCTATACTATTGGGCCGTGATCACTCGGGAGGTGATCACGGGTAGATACTATACATATATACATACTACAGATGGTGACTAAAGTCGGGTCCGCTCGAAGAGTACCCGCGAGTGATTCACGGATTGGGGGTTGAAAGGACCTTTGTCCCGACGACCCTCTGTGTGGATCTTTGTGGCGGAGCGACATGGCAGGTTGAGACCGCCTAGGTGAGAGGTGGGCTTGGCCCTGGTCGGTGTCCGTGGTTACATCAATTAACACGCTTAACGATATCTTGGTATTTGATCCGAGTCTGGCCATTTGGTCTAGACGCACTAACCAACTACGTGGGAAAGATATGGGCACTCGACGTCGTGGTATCAGCCGAAGCCTTCTAGACGTCAGCGACTGAGCGGCGCGCGCCGGATTGGAACGTAAGCCTGCTCTTGTATTAAGGGGGCTAGTTCTACTTTCGGCCGCCAACGCAACATGTAGGTGTGCAATGGGCGATGGGCCCAGACCCCTGCGCCATAGGAGTTAGACCGGCGTGCTGACCTCTCTGTTAGGCCTAGGTGGGGCTGCGTCGTGTTGATCTTCCGAGGCCGGGCATGACCCAGGAAAGTGTGTCCGGCCAAATGGGATCGAGCATGTTGGGTTAGGTGGTGCACCCCTGCAGGGAAGTTTATCTATTCGAATAGTCGTGTCCCTCGGTAAAAGGACGACCCGGAGTTGTACCTTGACCTTATGACAACTAGAACCGGATACTTAATAAAACACACCCTTCCAAGTGCCAGATACAACCCGGTGATCGCTCTCTAACAGGGCGATGAGGAGGGGATCGCCGGGTAGGATTATGCTATGCGATGCTACTTGGAGGACTTAAATCTACTCTCTTCTACATGCTGCAAGACGGAGGCTGCCAGAAGCGTAGTCTTCGACAGGATTATCTATCCCCCTCTTATTCTGTCATTCTGCAGGTCAGTCCACTGATATGGCCCTTTACACATATACCCATGCATATGTAGTGTAGCTCCTTGCTAGCGAGTACTTTGGATGAGTACTCACGGTTGCTTTCTCCCCCTTTTCCCCCTTTCCTTTCTTTCTGGTTGTCGCAACCAGATGCTAGAGTCCAGGAGCCAGACGCCACCATCGACGACGACTACTACACTGGAGGTGCCTACTACTACGTGCAGGCTGCTGACGACGACCAGGAGTAGTTAGGAGGATCCCAGGCAGGAGGCCTGCGCGTCTTTCGATCTATATCCCAGTTTGTGCTAGCCTTCTTAAGGCAAACTTGTTTAACTTATGTCTGTACTCAGATATTGTTGCTTCCGCTGACTCGTCTATGATCGAGCACTTGTATTCGAGCCCTCGAGGCCCCCTGGCTTGTATTATGATGCTTGTATGACTTATTTATGTTTTTAGAGTTGTGTTGTGATATCTTCCCGTGAGTCCCTGATCTTGATCGTACACGTTTGCGTGCATGATTAGTGTACGATTGAATCGGGGGCGTCACAAGTTGGTATCAGAGCCGACTGCCTGTAGGAATCCCCTTTCCACACTCCTTGGCCGAAGTCGAGTCTAGACTTTACAAAACTTTTACTAACATGGCTGTGTGGCCCATGGGCCCACGTCCCCATTGGGTGGTATTAGGATCTTTTACTCCTTATCTATACTCTCGGACTCTGATCTCTCTTCTATTCGGGTTAAATGAATTTTGCTAAATCTAACATTAGGATCTCGTTATCACTTTCACCCGGAGAGCCCCTTATTACTGATGATCGTCTGCTGCACGTGAAGACCCTGAAGATACTCTCCGCTGTTAACTCGAGAACTTGTGTTTATCGCGTTTGCTATTCCCCTTCCACCGTCAACCCTTATGGATAACTACTTACAGTTGTTATTCTTATATTCATCCCCAGTTGGTCTTGTTATTACAAGATACCCCGAAACACTCGTCGTTGTTTCGATAATCCTTTAAGCTTACTGCCTTGTTGTTCTTTGTCACATGAATACCCATACAGATAATTCTCGCACTTATCGAGTATCCGCTCATCCCCCAGTTGTTCATGTGTTTCACAATGGTCTTCGAAATATTATTCGATCCTCCAAAAATCCTTAGTAGCTTATTGCTCTGCAATACTTGACTACTTGCATGATGGATGCTTTCCATATGTCTGGCAATATTCATTAGTATTCTTAGGCACCGTCATTTTGATCCTTTTGATTCAACATGAGTGCGAATGCACGCAATCATCAGTTGATCCTTTTAAATTATCTTTCTGGCTCAGACGTCATTTTAAACATGAGCTGGTTCTCAACCAATCCAATTGCCGTCGATTGTACCCCTAAGGCTATTCTACTTATCCATCCCTAATCATAACATTGCTTCTGATCCCTTGATTTGAAAATCTTAATTCCTTTGCATTTGAGCTCTGGATTAGTCAGTTGTTTCTATAATCCACTGCCCTTGCATTGTTACTTCCTCTGGTTGTGTGTCGATACTCACATCAGCTCTGTTGTGGACCGGCAGATCCTTTAATGGATTTTATCCGACATCGCCCTTCATGTTCAATAACCTTGTGAGCCTTCCCTCGGATACATAATGCCTTTGTTAAATTGTATCATCTACTTTCTCAACCTTGCTCTACTTTCGAGCTTGTGATATTTACTCTTGAAACTTGTGGTATATGTTTCTAAGAAGCCCCTATGGGTTGAACATATGCCTTCTCTAAACCGTGTGAACCCGAAAGTTTTCACGAGTCATACTCTTCTGGTGCTTCGCCAGATGAAATTTCAACACTGCAACTTCTTCGAAGACGATAAGTGAGTGAAAGGTTATGCATTGAAGAAGTGTGAGTCGACCTTGAACTTTGTGTTCATGCCCATTGTTGACACCAGATTTTGGCACAGTCAATAACTTATTTAAGATGGCGTCAAATGGAGAAGTGATCTTCATGAAAGAGTTATGTATTGTCGATATGAACATCTTTGAAGTTTGGGTCATCGTAGTCCGATTACATCTCGAAGGCCGAAACTATGCTCAAAGTACTAAGATCTTATATTCAGAGTACAGTTTGGCTGATTAAGCCCCCAAGACGACCTTAAATGAAAACATTATCTACATGGATTGTCTTCCTCTCGTTGAAACGGTCGATTTTGATATAAAAATCGTTCCAATCCGAGTTGGTATGCAAATGTTAGAGCCATCGGAATACAGCCCTGTCAGGAGGCAAAAAACTGGCGCGCCCCACCAGACACCCTGTCTAATGGGTAGCGCGAGGATAGCCTGTTTTGCACGACCGATTTGACCCTCAAGATGACTTCTGATCAAAAAGAGTTCAACATAAAAGTTGTTCGTCTCGTCGAAACGGTCAAGATTGCTTTTGGGCTCGTTTCCATCCGAGAACGTTTACCACCACAAAAAAGACCCGCAAGATGCAGCCAGTTTAAACCGAACAGTTTTGGAAAGTTCGGACAAAACCAATCCGAATTTGACTAGGGTTTTGGATGTGAATCCAAGACTTTTCCTTGCACGGGAAGTCCAGCCGCCTCTTATATACCTAAGGGGTGACGGACGATTGAACAACACACAATCGAACAATCATCTACCACTTTTATCTTTTATCTTTTCTCCTTAACCCTAGTTCTTCTTCTTCCTCGTTCTTCGTTCGTTCTTCTTTTGCAGGGCGGTGAACCTCGAGGCCCTAGGGGCGGTCAGGCCGACCGAGGGCAGCCCATAGCAGCCGCGCGCCCTGACGGGGTCCCTCCCGGGCGTGTGGGGTTTCGGGTCCTCAAAAGCGCCCGCCGGATTGTCTTGCGTACCGCGCTTCCGGCGGGTCTCCTTCGACGTGAGATGCGGTGCATCACCCTCGGTGTTGGAGGTACACGGTGACGTGTTCGTGTGCGAACACCCATGGATATGATGGAGATCGTATCATTAAAGCTTCTCCTAAATTAATTATTCCTTTGGTATAGGTTCATCTTATATATGGGATCTGGCCTTTTGCAATCGTGGTTTCGACCATTTTTTCCTTTAAATACCATTTCTTGTGCAAGTTTAAGCACTTGTCTTCTATGGAGTAATATCCCAGTCCTACCTTTACTTCGATTTGTCGTCGAGTATCACCCCCTGGTATCTCAAGATTATCACGAAACTGCATAACTTCTTATGAGTTCTTCATCAAGTGCTACATTCTCATTGATTCCAATTTTTCACGGGCTCTGAGTTATTAAACACTCAAAGATACCGATAACTGACTCGAGTCCGCATCGCGATTAAACAACTCTTGTAACCTTTATTACTTACGAGTTTGAACTCAATCACGTCATTCCTAGCCTGTTTGGCTATATCCTTGTCGTGTCGATTTTAACTGTGCTACCTGGTCCTTCTTCCCAGAGCACAATTTTTGACGATGAGCTAAGCTTACATCATTTCGCTTTGGACAGCAAGCTTGCGTTGGATTTTGTGTCGTACCCATGGTTTCAATAACCTTTTGCTTCATCATTCCTTTGACTTGATGTCATTGCCAATTGATTACATCTTCATGAATTCTCTCGACAAGTGTGTCGTGCTCATCATCAGCATTCTGAGCTCTTCTAGGATATCAATGGAATTCAGGATGAGAAAGACAATCCTTGCCCTCGATGATTAGTGTGATCATCGACCACTCTACTACATTTCCTCCAACACAAACTTGTTCTTGTTTTGTGTTATACCTTGAGTTCCTTGCTATCCAGCAATTGTTCTTCTTTACATTGGAGTATTACCATCTTTTATGTCAAGAATGTCGTGAGAGTTTCACCACCTCTTAAGGAATTCTTGATACAGTGATGCTTCTCACCATCACAATTCTTCTCTTGGTCCCCGTGTTGAGTGAACTCTGTTATGAGAATTTAATATCTCTAGCAACCTTGCTACTTCAGAGTTAATGGACAATAATTCCAATGTAGTGTGCTGGTTGCTAAATTTCCATTCCGACATTTGTCGTGCAACCCAGCCCATATTTCGGGTGCCCCTTTCAACCAATATTTAATTGTGTATGTTTTCATCGAGCATACATCATTATATCGTTTGATCTGACAAGTGTTGCCACCTTGTTCACATCATTGTGGAAATCCATCTTTTGTTAATCTCGATGAATTGTCGCTGAGTCCATCAGCCACCTCCTCATTCTCTCCTTGATTTAATGATGAACTCTTGTTTCGGAGCTCGCTTCCATAGTATAATTCCTGAGAATCTTACAATGTCATCTCGACAATCTGTGTTGCACCTTTCTTCTCAGGCATCCTGAGTCTGAGTTATCCCGACACCAATCAAATCTGAATCTCGGTCAGATATGACGGTTGGAACATATTTCCATGAGATATAACATTGGCCTTTATATGACCCGGTAAGATGATGTCATGCCTAGCACACCTGACCGGAGGACCTATTGTTAAAGTTCCTTTTCTGCGAGTTTATCCATTCTTCCATGAGGAAACTATAAGACTTATTCTATAAGTCGCCCCTGATGGATCCTTTGTGTATCCAAAGTCCGACCTTTGATTGAAAACCATGTTAATGCTATCTCGAAGCATGTCGGTGGTACTCCGATCTTCAATAAGAACAGTTGAAGCAATGCTATCTTTTCTTTATCAAATATCCAAAACACCGTTGTATGGGTAATGTCATGAAATTTCTCTCCCCTTACCCAAAGGGTTTTCTACATTATATCTTGTCACAGATATCATGATTTGCTTGTCCTTGGGAAGGATATACCCCTGAAACATGTGTTTAAACACATTTTCCTTTCCATTGTTCTGTTTAATATGATAATCATATTTTACTTTCCGTTGTTTGTTTGAACCTTTCTTGTGATCTATATGATCTAAGCAGCAATATTCTCCTGCTTATGTAAACACCTCGGTGTACAATTCTGTTACCAAGAACCTGTTACTATTGTTGATGACATTCCGGTAGCCACCGATGGACGAGAACTTTGCCTATTGGTCCGCCTCGTTCAACGAGCAGGAAAAGGGTTCTCTTCGTCCCTCGCCCTTGGTACCGACGTTGTTGCTGACATAATCGACATGCTACCTCTGACATGCCTTCCTATCATGACCATGCAAGATGTCACCGCTCCTACTTTTATCCCACATGGTGGGCCCATAACCCATAGTTCCACAGGATCGAAACCTGACTCTCCTGTACACCCCCGGTTTCCAAAGTTATTCCTCACGCTTGACTTCTTATGTAACTCACGGGCCACCTGCCAAGTGATCTATCCGGCTTTCAGACGCAATACTTATTCTCGTTGCTCTGATCCCCTTTCACCTTCTGATTAGGCATCGAACACTTGCCTATCTGTTTGAAACTTCTCATGGTACCTTCTTACTTTGCTCTCGACATCTTCCTAAGTTTCAATTCGAGAGATACTTATGCTTCTTCCCCTGAGTTAACCATCTGATGCTTGATCTTGTTAGAATCCGTCCTTATAGGGTTTTCCCTTCTCACCCTTTCGTAAGTACGGTGAAGATCCTGAAGAAAGGACGACTACTTCATCATGAGGACCTGAAGCAGAGGAATGAAGACATCAATGTAATGGATCGACCTCTTCGAGAAGAGCAACTATGACCGAGAAGAATCGTTAGAATTTCGTAACTAGATCCCTTCCCCCTTATAACCGATCCTAAATCTCCGGACGAGATTTCTTGTAGTGGAGGAGAATTGTGACGCCCGGATATTTAAGGTACAGTGAACCTCCGCTAATGATGCCACATCACCTCGATTACTGTTGCTAATCTCGCGTTAGTTCGAAACCAGTTCGAGTTCAAATTCAAATTCAAGCAAACAATAAAAGTTTTCAAACAATAAAACTAAAAAGTTCGGGTTGTGCCATATAATGCATAGGTAAGTATGGTGAAGAAACCACGCTTTTATAAAATGCCTAAGTACTCTAAAATGAATAAAGTAGTAGCAAAAACAATTATTTGAATGCTTTAAAATAATAAACAAATGTTGAACTAGTTTATCTAGTCACCAAACTTTTTGTGGCGGTACTAAATAATGGCTAGTATTTGTTTTGACAAGTGGCACTTCTTACAAAATTCTTTTGGTGGATCAACTTAAATGCAAAACAGGAGCTAAGATTTAAAATAGAGAATTAAAGAGAAAAGGAAAAGGAAAAAGGGCCTACAAACTACTTTGCCACTGGGCCATAAGTGGCCATGCGGCCCAGCTCACCTCCCCATCTCCTTCCTGTTCACAGAAGCCTTGTGGACAGAGGGGGCGCGTCCGTGGCCGAGATGGCCACGCGCCGGCCATCCGGCGATGCCCCGACGTCCTATAGGTACCCCGACGCCCCTTCCCGAACCCTAGCCTATCTACTCCTTCCCCCGCTCTCCCTCTCCCATTACAACAGCCGCCCACCGCCACCATCGCCGCCACCTCATCGATCCGGTGGCCACCAGCCTCCCCTCATCACGCCAAGGTGTCCAGGACCTTCGTCGTCGCCGTCTCATTCGCCTGCGTGCTCTGAATCGAGCCGGGATAGCCCATACGCTCGCCATCGAGCTCATCTCTGCCGCCGTTCGTCGTTGGTTCCGACGGCTTCACTGCATCCCACGCCCCCCTCGAGCCTCTCCCCATCAACGATGTGAGCCGACGCGCTTTTCCCCTTTGTCTTCCCCTTGATCTGCATCCTCTGATCGCCGTGCTCGTCATTGTCGTCCCGCACTAGAAGTCGCCATGGCAGGTGCTCCACTCATGTTGCCTCTGCCTTGCTCCAACACTCACGCGCGTGCTCCTGGCCGTGCCCCTGCGCCGCCCGAGCGTGCATCCACCGTGGCTTGGCCGTCGCCCGAGCGCGCTCCACCCGCTGCGTACGCCCGTGCTCACCCCGCCCCTGTGGCTGCTCCCCGTCGTCTCGGGCTCCAGCGCCCTGCCACTCAGCCGCAACCACCTCCACCGCTGCTTGCCGACCCGCCCCGCGGTGGTCCGGTCGCACCCTCGACGGCCCCGGCGTCCTCCTTTGGCGACCGCCCTCTTCGCCATGGACCCTCCCTGCCGTGGCCTCGTCGGCGCCGCGCCGGTGCCCATCCGCGCACGCTGGGCGTCGCCCGGGTTCGCCCTGACGGGCAACCTCGCCCCTGCGCCCGTTACATCCACGCGCCGCTAAGGCACCCCTTTGGGCCATTGACAACGGGGCCCCACCCCCAGGAACTCTTTATTAAAAAATAAAATAAAATCAAGTAATTAATAATTAAATTAATCAATTACTTAACTAAGTAAATTAATTAACCTAATTAATTGTAATTAATAAACCTAATCATTTTATTAGACTAACTAAACCAGATTAGTTAGTCGTAGTCAATGACATGTGGGGCCCTTCTGTTAGTTTGACCAGTCAACGGTCAACGCTGACCGCTGACGTCAAGCTGACGTCATGATGACGCAATAAACATTTTTGAATTAAATTAATACTAATAATTTATAAATTGATTAAAACTTTCAAAATTAATATAAAATAAACCGTAGCTCAGATGGTAAAACTTTGTACATGAAAGTTGCTCAGAACGAAGAGATGAATCCGGATACGCAGCCCGTTCGTCCGCCACACGTACCTAGCATAGTGAACCTGCAACATTTCACCTCCGATTCATCTGTCCGAAAACGCGAAACACCAGGGATACTTTCCCGGATGTTTCCCCCTTTCGCCGGTATCACCTCACCTCCTACTGCGTTAGGTCACCTCTAGCACCGCATATTGCCATGTTATGCCTTGTGATGCTTTGATTGCTCTGTTATTTATTGTGTTCCCCTCCATTACTTCTTTCCGGTAGACCCCGAGGCTGTCGGCGACCCCCAGTTCGACTACGGTGTTGACGACCCGTCCTTCTTGCCAGAGCAACCAGGCAAGCCCCCCCCCTTGATCACCAGATATCGCCTATTCTTCTCTATACTGCTTGCATTAGAGTAGTGTAGCATGTTACTGTTCGGTTACTCCTATTCTGTTGCATAGCTTGTCATTGTTGCTACAATCATTGATACCATACCCGCAATCCTAAATGCTTAGTATAGGATGCTAGTTTATCATCATTGGCCCTACATTCTTGTCAGTCTGCCTTGCTATACTATTGGGCCGTGATCACTCGGGAGGTGATCACGGGTATATACTATACATATATACATACTACAAATGGTCACTAAAGTCGGGTTCGCTCGAAGAGTACCCGTGAGTGATTCATGGATTGGGGGCTGAAAGGACCTTTGTCCCGACGGCACTCTGTGTGGATCTTTGTGGCAGAGCGACATGGCAGGTTGAGACCGCCTAGGTGAGAGGTGGGCCCGGCCCTGGTCGGTGTCCATGGTTACATCAATTAACACGCTTAACGAGATCTTGGTATTTGATCCGAGTCTGACCATTTGGTCTATACGCACTAACAAACTACGTGGGAAAGATATGGGCACTCGACGTCGTGGTATCATCCGAAGCCTTCTAGATGTCAGCGACCGAGCGGCGCGCGCCGGATTGGAACGTAAGCCTGCTCTTGTATTAAGGGGGCTAGTTCTGCTTTTGGCCGCCCACGCAACATGCAGGTGTGCAATGGGCGATGGGCCCAGACCCCTGCGCCATAGGAGTTAGACCGGCGTGCTGACCTCTCTGTTAGGCCTAGGTGGGGCTGCGACATGTTGATCTTCCGAGGCCGGGCATGACCCAGGAAAGTGTGTTCGGCCAAATGGGATCGAGCGTGTTGGGTTATGTGGTGCACCCCTGCAGGGAAGTTTATCTATTCAAATAGCCGTGTCCCTCGGTAAAAGGACGAACCGGAGTTGTACCTTGACCTTATGACAACTATAACCGGATACTTAATAAAACACACCCTTCCAAGTGCCAGATACAACCCAGTGATCACTCTCTAACAGGGCGACAAGGAGGGGATCTCCAGGTAGGATTATGCTATGCGATGCTACTTGGAGGACTTCAATCTACTCTCTTCTACATTCTGCAAGACGGAGGCTGCCAGAAGCATAGTCTTATTCTGGCATTCTGTAGTTCAGTCCACTGATATGGCCCTTTACACATATACCCATGCATATGTAGTGTAGCTCCTTGCTTGCGAGTACTTTGGATGAGTACTCACGGTTGCTTTCTCCCCCCCCCCCCTTTCCCCCTTTCCTTTCTTTCTGGTTGTCGCAACCAGATGCTGGAGTCCAGGAGCCAGACGCCACCGTCGACGACGACTACTACACTGGAGGTGCCTACTACTACGTGCAGGCTGCTGACGACGACCAGCAGTAGTTAGGAGGATCCCAGGCAGGAGGCCTGTGCCTCTTTCGATCTGTATCCCAATTTGTGCTAGCCTTCTTAAGGCAAACTTGTTTAACTTATGTCTGTATTCAGATATTGTTGCTTCTGCTGACTCATCTATGATCGAGCACTTGTATTCGAGCCCTCAAGCCCCCTGGCTTGTATTATGATGCTTGTATGACTTATTTATGTTTTTAGAGTTGTGTTGTGATATCTTCCCGTGAGTCCCTGATCTTGATCGTACACGTTTGCGTGCATGATTAGTGTACGATTGAATTGGGGGCGTCACAACGGTGGACGATATAACTGTTACAGTACTAGTGGTGCTACCATCAGCTCAGACATTTCTGTAGTAATCTTCATAGAGATTACCCCCATGTCCCAGGAGCTGGACGTGATCATCTGGAAACAATTGATCCTGTGGAGCCTGCGGTCCATAAGGACTCGGATGTGGCCTGGGTCCAGCAAACGGCGGCAGAAGAGGTCCACGGGGAGGAGTGATGCCCCCTACATCACGCCAATCCATATGATCCGGCAGACTAGATCGCACGGGGTACAGATCCCGCATATCCATATACCCTGCTTGCACAGCATGTGCAAACTGGGTCAAAGTGGCCCAGTGATCAGATCGGGAGTTGAAAAGCTCCAAACGCAAGGCACGATTTTCACGGTCCTTATCCTCAAGCATCTGTGTGATACTGTGGAGCAGCAAATCCTCATGAGAAGAGTCGGTGTAAATAGCTGTGAAGTAGCCTTCTGCCCTAGGGAGTGACGCTGGCATATAGCGGAAGTCAGTATTCCGAAGCAAGGAAGTTCTAGCCCGCATAATAGTATTCATCGAATAAGCAACATCCTGCACGGACATCTCGATGGTAACCCCAAGTCTATATGAGAAATGGAGGGGTTCAGTGGATCCATGATAGGAAGGGAATATCCTGACGGTGCAGAGATATTGGCTTTGATTGAAATCTCTATATTGCTCCTCAACGGTGTACTCGGGATACCATCGGTAACCAGACTCAATCATTACGCGGACCAACATAGCGTTGTGGCCGGGTACATCGAGGCACCGAGTCAGACGAACAACTTGATTCTGGGTGCGGGAGGCCATCTAAAACACGATGTAATGCAAAGGCATTAGAATTTCTAGTAGAAATTGGACAGCATAACGGCTGTAAATGCTCAAAAAAGATTTTGAGACACTTTGCAAAGGATTGCATAGACAGTCAACAACGTCATATCAAGGTTCTAGGTCCATCTTATCACCATAAAGGGGTAGTAGAACTGAACTAGGCTTGTATCCATCAAACCTATATGGTACTACTGATTAGTAACACGTGAACATGATAGAGAGAAGAGATCCTAATCCTTAACCCCCGGTGGAAGAATGGACTGACTCACATCAGAATGCCATGAGGTAAAGGAGTAAAAAGGGCCTTACGTTCCATCCCACAATCAATTCCCCGACATATAACTAAAGCATTTCTAGACTCAACATTGACCAGTTTGGCTTGGAGAACCTACAGGCAGCCCGGTTCTGATGCCAACGCTGTCAGGACCCCGACTCAATGCCACATCGATCTAGCATGTAAAACCTCATATCACTTTACGGCCTCACGCACGGTATTCCCATGGGTGTAACCTTACCTTGCCCAAGACCGTTTGCGCCTTTTAGCACACGTATATGATAGTGTCGCTAGCAACCATATGAAAAGGAGCCCGGGCTGACATGGCTAGTCGTTAACCCAAAGTGGCACTAACTTACAGGGACAAGCATACATGACCCAACAACAAACGTGTCGGTCATCAGCGAGTGAATCCGGGCTGTAGCACTGGGCTAGCAGGACTCCGGTAAACTAGTCTGTAGCGGCATAACAGGACTCCGGTATTCATCGCGTGACATTTCCCCGAAGGGACAGACACAGGAACGAAGAAGGACACATGCCGGCCAGCCTAAGTGTTCCGGAGTAGTATCAAGCTATCATGGCTCAGTGGAAGCACTAGGAGACATTTCCCGGTAAGAGAGGCTACCAAGGATAAACAACTAGATAGTCAGATCCCACACATACCAAGCATTTCAATCATACACACAATATGCTCGATATGTGCAAATACAACAAGGCATCACAACATGACTCTACAACTCAAGTACTTTATTTAAAGGCTCAGAGAGCCATACATATCATAGACACAAGTACGGGTCACACGACCCAGCATTCAAGTCATACAAATATACAAGCCAACATCGAAAGTAACTTGTCTGAGTACAGACAACTAGGAAATAAAAGAGGCTTGAGAAAGCCTGACTATACTACACGGTCCATCGTGAGCTCAGGATCACCACCTGGGCTTCAGCCAACTCATCGACATCGACATCTATCAAGAACCCATCAGAAGGGGTTGGAGCGTATTATGTAAAATGTAAATTAAGCAACCTGAGTACAAAGGTACTCAGCAAGACTTATATCAGATCCTACATACATGCACATTATCAAGAAGGGTTGGTGGGGTTATTGCAGCAAGCCAACTTTGACTCTTGGCTATGCTATCTTACGAGACTCCAACTTTAAATGGTTTTGCACACTTGAGTCCACTACACACCACTTGAATACACTACCGAGGATCCACCTCCGTCATCCTACGGAAGAGCCATCCTCGGCACTCATGCTTATCTTGAGGCTTTTAGTAGTATCCATTTACTTGTCTATGAATTGCATAGGCAACCAAGTAGTCCTTTACCGCGGACGCGACTATTCGAATAGATGATGTTAACCCTGCAGGGGTGTACTTCTTCATACATGTTTCCACCATTTAGCGTTTGCACACGACATGTGCTCGGTAGACTTCAAGCGAAAGCCGACGTGGGTGTAGACCATGACCTACCTAAACACCTAAGTCTCTAGTCCAGGCTGATCGCCTATTCAGGTTCCATCCGCAGGGAATCCGGCCAAGGTTTCCACATACGGCCCCGAACGATGTGTACAGGGTTCCGAGACACCTAACGGGTGCCCGGCTTACCCGGCCACATACCTACCGCATCATAGCCCACCCCGCGGGTCAGCGCTGCCCACGGCCTCCAGTAAGCTACAAACACCAGAAACTACTTGCAACTCCTGGACAGAGGACTAGGGTGGATAGAAGTCGAGCGAGTCAATTAAGGATCCCAATGTATGGTAGTAGCTGATTCTTAAATCACATATACGGATCTTGGTGCTTAAGGACGGTTCCAATGAAACAACCCACCATGTACTCCTACATGGCCTCTCATCGATACCTTTACTAAATCGTGTTCAACACATCACTCTCATTACCGGCATGATCATTTCACTCTAGCCCATCACCCAGATGAACCAGACCTGACACGACTCTAAGCATAGCAGGCATAGCAAGGTAGGAAACACATACACGTGGCTCAATCAACTCCTACACATGCTAGTGGGTTTCATCTAGTTACTGTGGCAATGCTAGGTCATGCAGAGGAAATGGGTTCAACTACCGTAGCACACATCAGTTTGAAATGCGTTGTCTTAATGCAGTAAAAGAGAGCAGAGGCGAGAACATGGGATTGTATTAATATGATCAAATGGTTAGTTGCTTGCCTTGCAGGTCCGTGGACTGCTATTGCTCCTCGTTAGGGTATTCGCGATGCTCCTCGGTGGTAGAACCTGCCGCAGAGAGCACCGATATAAAATCATCACTAAACAATGTGCAACAATATGATGCATGCATGAGACATGGCAAAATGAGTGTATTGGGCTAATGCAACTAAAACTAGATGGGTTTGGACCATTTTGATCCAAAGATTCAAGTTCCAAGCTTATAAATGGCCCTTAATAGTGCTTTATCTTGTTCTGCACTAAACAGCATGTTAACTTGCTTAGCCCTGCATGAAACCAGTACAGATGGATATATTGGATTTTTCTGATCATTTTTCATATATAACACTTTCCATTTGGAGCTACAGATTAATTTCTATGAATTTTTGAAGTTTGTGCTATTTTCTGGAATTTCCTGTATAAGAATAATTCCAGTAATTGAATTATTGCGTCAGCTTTGCATCAGGGTGACATCAGCAGTCAACGGGGACGGCCCAGGTAAAACCTGACCAGTGGGTCCCGCATGTCAGTGTCATTAGGCTAACTAATTTAAATTAGTACTAACCCTATGTTAATTAGCAGGCCGCCCCACCTGTCATAGACCCAGGGGGTCAAACTGGGCCCACCTAAGGTCAAACTGGGTCAGCGGGGTCAAACTTACCGGCGTTTAGCCGCCGGCGAGGCCAAACGCGGCGGGGCAATGCGGGTTTTGTGCTCCGGCGACCAAAACAACGGCGGAGCACGTCTACGTGACGCGGGGAGTGAGCCGCGGCCAGTGGTGGTGGTGGTTGGGCTCAGGGTCGCCGGAGACGGCACCGGCGATGACCTTGGCGGCTGCCGGAGCTCGGGTGAGCTCGGGCTCATCGCTAGGATGCACGGCGAGGAGCGTGGGTAGTGCTATGGCCTCCTGGGGTGCGGTGAGGTTAGCGGGCAGGGTGGCGTGGCGATTGCGTGGCCGGAGTCTCGTCGGCGACGAGCTCGGCAGCGGCGCGTGCGTGCGAGCTCGGTGTAGTCGCTGTGGTGCACGAGAAGGAAAACGGAGAGGAGGAGGAAGAAGCAGGGCTCACGGCGCGTCGGACGAGCGGGTCGGAGGAGTCGGGGACGAGCCGGAGAAGGCGGGGCGGTGAAGTGGATCTCCGGCGACGGGCGGTGAATATGAGGTCGGTGCGGTGGCTTTAGGGCGAACGAGCGCTCGGGGCTCGGTCTGCTCGACGGAGAGGACGGTGGCAGAGCTCGTGGACACGGCGGGGCGGCGGGAGGACGATGGTGGACGCGAGAACTACGGTGGCGTGGTTGCGGCAGCGTCGGCCATGGCGGAGGGAGGCGAGGGAGAGGCGACGGGGGAGAATGGATGTGTCCAGAGGGTCGAGGGCGCAACATGGAGGTCGTCCAGCTCTTCCAGCGGCAAAGCGGCAAGCAGGTGGCATCGTGGCGAGCTCTCGCTCGTCGGCGTCACCTCCTTGCCTGCCTGGCGGGGACAAAGCAGCTGGCTGGCGCGGGCCAGCACAGTGCTGGGCCGCCAGGTGGGCTGGGGCGTGGGTTTGGCCAAGCAAGTGGGGTTTTCCATTTATTTTTGTTTTGTTTTATTTCTGTAAGTTTGTTGCTTTTCTAAAAATACTTAGGATCCTTCAAAAATCACCAAACTGCACATGGCCACTGTTTGGAATATATCCAACATGGAACATTTTAGTTTGGGATTATTTGAGAATTTGAAATATTTTATAGTATTTAAATGCCCAAATTAAAATAACTAATGATTTAATCCAGTGACCTTAGGATGACCTAGAAATTTGTGCATCACTTTTGGCAGTGGTTTAAGACCAAGGCAGAGGTGATGAACATTTTAGTAGGGCATTTCAGGTTCATTGAAGTTATTTTTAGTAAACCCTAGTTGCTTTGAGAGGGGGCTGGGGGTTCTGTCATCCCAATTTCAAGTTTCTGATGAATGATAAACATGATGCAAGCACTCTAGTGCATGAACTAGCTAGGGTGTGACACTAAATAGATGAGAATACAAGATAAAGGCTTACACTCGCCACAAGTTACAACATACATACAACAATACATAGCATTCATCAAGCAGAAGAGCAGGATCCGACTACGGATGAAATCAAACAAAAAAGAAGAACGACATCCACCCTGCTAATCCCAGGCTCCCCGGCCCACAACCTATCCTTTGATCGATGAAGAAGAACTCCAAAGCAAGCAAGCATCACACTCGCGTCAGATCATCACATTACCTGCTCCTGCAACTGTTGTTGTAGTAATCTGTGAGCCACGAGGACTCAACAATCCCATTACCATGGGTATCAAGACTAGCAAAGCTTAATGGGTATGGAAAGGATAACTGGTGAGGTTGTAGCAGCACTAAGCATTGTATGGTGGCTAACTTATGAGTACAAGAGTAAGATGAGAAACTACGCAAACGGTCGCAAACTAGTAATGATAAAGAAGTGGTCTTGACTTACGTTCAAACATAACCCCCATTATGTTCTCTTCTCGACCCACTCGAAAAGAGACCATCACGGTTACACACGTGGTTGGTGTATTTTAATTCGAATCTGGTGTCAAGTTATCTACAACCGGATACTAAAAACTCCCATTTGCCACATAACCGCGGGAACGGCTTTCGAAAGATCAAACCCTGCAGGGGTGTCCCAACACTTAGCCCATGATAAGCTCACGATCCGCGGAGACAATCCTCCATCGCGGGACATCCTATTAGACTCGGAATCCCGGTGCACACGACATTTTGACAATGGTAAAACTAATCCAGCAAAGCCTCCCGGCATGTCAACACCCTGATAGTAGCCACGTGTATCTCGTCTCAGGCCACGTCCGGATGGGTCAAGCTATGAGTAAAACCAGGTCCTCGGGTTTCCCCGTGGTGGCCCCGCAGGTTTGCCCATTTGGGACCAACACCATCTCCGGTGGCCCTCCCTGTTGTGTAGAAATCCTCGGGTTCATGGTGCTCTATGCCAATTAATTATTTAGTTCAAGTATTATTATGGCAAATGTTAAAACCAATGTTGGGCTTGCTGGAAGAGTTTTATTCAAAGCGAACTGTCAAGAGTGCCCCATACCCTCATCATGTTAGGGACGCAAAATCAAGGAACATAACACCGGTATGACGAAAACTAGGGTGGCAAGAGTGGAACAAAACACCAGGCATAAGACCAATCCTTCCACCCTTTACCAAGTATATATGTGCATTAATTAAATAAGAGATATTGTGATATCCCATGATATCCATGTCCCAACATGGAACAACTTGCAACTACACCTGCAACTAGCAACGCTATAAGAGGGGTTGAGAAAATCGGTAACATAGCCGAACAACGGTTGCTAGGATTGTGGAAAAGGTTAGAGGTTGTTTCCTGGCATATAAGGAGGCTTGATAAACAAGTGGTAGGAAGCGCGACATAGAGACAACATCGAGACAACTACCATAGCAATGATAGTAGTGAGATCCAGGGTAACGGTCATCTTGCCTGAAATCCCGCTAGGAAGAAGATCGAGTCCATGAAGAAGACAAAGCCACATAGACGAACCAAGCGTAGTCGGATGAATCCTCATGATCGCAACGAAACAGGAACTATCGAGAAGAAGCACAACCGGAAAGAAGCAAACAACATAGTAAATAACAACACATGAACAACGCATGATGCACAACCAAGTCAGATGCATGATAAGGTCAAATGTTGTTAACATGGCAAGAGGTGAAGCATAATAAAACCACCTATCTAGGCAAGTTTAAATGGGTCCGGAACAACGAACAACAAAACCGGAAAATGCCCATATGCATATTTCAAAAATCGGTACTGTTCTGCCCTAAACCATATTATAAAGTAGTTAAACAGTAAAAGTAAGTTCATCAAGTTAATCTATGCATTTTTCTATCCGAAATACATATAAAGTTTATTAAATTCGAAGCTACGGTTATTAAGTTATGAAATAAATCATTTTAACATGTCATTTATGCAAATAAGTGCAAACAACAATTTTAAACATTTTCCACATGGATGAAAGTTGCATATTGTGAAAGTACATGAAATTCTAAGCATTTTACATATATAAAACATATTAATCCGATGCACGGTTGTGGAGTTATTATATGCATGATGTTGAGGGTTTTTTTTGTAAAACTGTTAAATGCTAGATAACTAGCAAATTCGTCCACGGAAAAAAACACATCACGGGCCGAAACAGAGGCTGGACCAATAGTGCACAGGGCAGAGGGGCTCTCAGGAGTCTCACCATGGGCTTCGTCCCAGTTGAGTAGGAGACAGGCCGACGGGCCTGCGGACTTGCAAGGCCCACGAACAGAGAGGCCGGCTCGGGAGGAGGCCCAAGCGGGACGCTGGAGCGGGCGATCGAGCTCTCACGCTCGAGATGGTCAATGAGAGGGGGCGCTCGGTCATGGCGAAGCAGAGGAGGCAGAGGATCCGGCATGGAAAGCGAGGACGGAGGGGGTCCGGCGGATCCGGGCGAAGGACGTCCAATCTAGCCGGAGGCGGGGCGTGGAACGAGGCAGAGATGAAAAAGACAGAATATTCGAAGGGGAAAACAGGGAAAGGAATAAGAGAGAGACGGAGACGGTAGGCACGGCAACTTGCGGGGTCCGGTGGCACGGCCACGCATGCATGAGGTGGCATCGGGCGCGCTAGCGACCTGCTGGTCGGGCAGGGCTGGCCCTGGAGTTTTGAGGGCCCCAGGGCGAACTCCATTAGTGGGCCCAGCGGCTGCAATGGAGGAAAAAAAGGAATTCCAAATTTGATATGGAAAAATTCTTGTAAAGTCATAAACCATGATATATTGTTGTAAATAGTACTATGTCCCTTCTCTAGGTACATAAGTATGTACACAAATTTAAGACAGGTAATTTGAAACGGAGGATGTACCTAATAATAATATGTTGCGGTGCTTCAATAATATTGGCATCTAATTGCTTTAGATTATCAGTAGTGACTTCAAAAAATGAGTTGACTCACAACCTCCTTCTAAAATTTAGTTAACTGATGTTCTCATCTTCTCTTTTTCTATTCTCGGAACTAGATAAATGTTTTTAGGCAACATATTTGTAAAAACAAAAAGGAGCACACCTCAGCTTTGGAGTAAATAAGACGCAATAATATGTGTGCTCCAATGCTGGTGTTCTCTTCAGATATCCAAGTCCAAAACATTGAGACTCGGCGACCAAGTGTACCTGTTATCTCCTCCAAGAATGCAAGGTTTATAAAAACAGAATACAACTTAATTATAATCAACCAGATTAAAATTGACGGCCAAAATAATTTATAATTTTTTTTACCTCTGTTGTTTGGTTGTTCCTCACCCTAGAGGCAGCCGGCAGCCGTTGCAACGCTCCAGCCTTCGGCAAAGTTGCACAGCGTTTGCCGCTCCGTCCTCCGTGGGTGACGGGAAACAAAGCCATGGGCCCCGAGCGAGTGAAGATTGCTAGAATTGAGCTATGGATTTAGAGAATTGAAGAAGCAATCAAACTAACAGCCACGGGGAAGGTTCTTCCCTCACAAGAAAAAAAAGCCACGGCTTCGCGCACACATCCCAGACACGTACAGCCGATCCGTATTCTGGAACGAATTAGCTATGTGTGCGTTCTTTGGGCTTCTAATCTATTACATGTCTCAGATGGGCTTCTCAGGCCTTTTTTGTTTTCCATAAATACTGGGCTTGTACGGCTTGTACCCAATCCTTTAGCATACATACATATGGCCTGGATTGGGGCCCCTGGTTCGGCTGGGCCCCAGGCCGTCGCCCCTGCTACCCTGGCCCAGGGCCGGCCCTGTGGTCGGGTGCTGGTCGAAGACGAGATGCAGAGGGACACCGTCCATTCTTCAGGGTGACGTGCTCCTCGTTCCCTGCGGGCAGACCACGACGAGAGAGCAAGGTGAGCAAGATCGATGGGAGGATCGAAGGCGAGGCAGGATGGCGACCTGCGGAACGGCGACATACAGGGCAGGTGAGCGAAGGCGCGTTGGAGGTGGAAACGAGCAGTGGCTCGATGCAGCAGAGATGCCTCGCATCCTCTACAGACGAGTGGAATGAGTCGAGGGAGAAGATGGCCAACGCGGCAGGGGCTCACCGGTGGCGGAGCCACGAGTCTTGCTGGCAGGTGGAGCTGAGGGGAGGCGAGGGAAAGGTAGCGGCGACCGGGACGACCATGGATGCTCCTGCGGGCTTCCTGGAGAAGACAGAGAGCAGGTGAGAGAGGGAACCAAAGGGAATGGGGGAAGAAGGGAAGGGCATGGCGCTCATATGTTGGTTTGGTCGGTCGGTGGCGGGGCTATCGGGGTGGCCGTCGTGGATCGGCTGCAGTAGGTACGGGGACGAGAAGGAGCTCCTGGTTGGGTGCTCGGTAGCCATTAATAAGGGAGCCATACTCCCGTCAAGGCAAAGGAGAAGCGAGGAGGTGGTTGCGGGATTGGGTGGATCGAGGGGAGGAGGAGGAGGTTGGCCCGGTGCTGAAAACAAGGGAGGTGGTTGTGTCGACTGGGTGGAGTGGATGGATCTGGGACGATCCCGATGGAGATGGTGAGTGGGTGGCGGCGGCGGAGACGAGAGGGATGGATATGACATCTAGGACTAGGGTTTAGGCTGATATATATAGCGAGGGGATTAGGATAGGGGTTACCTGGACCCTCCGATCATAATAGGACGGCCCGGGAAAATAGGTTAGGAGAGTCAAAGAAGAAACCAACGATATTTTAGGGATGTTAGGGGATGATTGGAATCCAACGGAGATGACTGAGCAGGTCAGGTTCGGGTACGTTTCGGACACGCACACCCGGGGGTCTGAGAGAGGTCAACGAATACATGGGGCCCGACAAAATGACAACGGAGGCAAAGAGAGAAGGGAAACTTCAAGCGGCTACGAGTTTTTATGAAAACATGCGGATGCAATGCACATGATGACATGATGAAATGCAACAAACAAAAAATAAATTAGATGGCAAAACTCAGAATAGCTGGAAGTCTTCTGAAGCATCGGTCTCGGGGCGTCACAACTCTCCCATAGTAACAGAGGATCTCGACCCGAGATCCTAGGGATGGTGTCGGTGTCAAAACCGGCGGATCTCGGGTAGGGGGTCCCGAACTGTGCGTCTAGGCGGATGGTAACAGGAGACGAGGGACACGCTGTTTTTACCCAGGTTCGGGCCCTCTTGATGGAGGTAAAACCCTACGTCCTGCTTGATTAATATTGATGATGTGGGTTACAAGAGTAGATCTACCACGAGATCAAGGAGGCTAAACCCTAGAAGCTAGCCTATGGTATGATTGTTGTTCGTCCTATGGACTAAGGCCATCCGGTTTATATAGACACCGGAGAGGGCTAGGGTTACACAGAGTCGGTTACAAACGTAGGAGATCTACATATCCGTATCGCCAAGCTTGCCTTCCACGCCAAGGAAAGTCCCATCCGGACACGGGACGAAGTCTTCAATCTTGTATCTTCATAGTCTTGGAGTCCGGCCGATGATGACAGTTCGGCTATCCGGACACCCCCTAGTCCGGAACTCCCTCAGTAGCCCCTGAACCAGGCTTCAATGACGACGAGTCCGGCGCGCATATTGTCTTCGGCATTGCAAGGCGGGTTCCTCCTCCGAATAATTTATAGAAGACTGTGAACACCAGGATAGTGTCCGGCTCTGCAAAATAAATTCCACATACAACCATAGAGAGAATAATATTACACAAGTTCAATCTGCTGGCGTATTTTGTGGTGTAACATCACACCACTACCAAGCCTTCAAATTGCTTTTATTTGTTCCATCTCAGCGCGTTTGGCGAGGCAGTTCCCTTGGCACGTCTTGTCGAAGCAGAGATCGTGTTCCCCTTATTCCGGGGTTCCCATCAATATGGACGTGGGTAACCCAACCGCGCCATTGATTGTGACGCTTGGGAGATAAGCGGCCGGTGGGGACGCGTGTTTCTGTCCGCCCATATAAGGGGATAAAGATCCAACCTTTTTACCTGCGCCTTCTTCCTCCTTGGCTTATCCATCTCTGCGAACTCGAGCTCTAGCGCCGAAGCCCGCACATCTCACCTCAGCCTTCTCCAAATATGTCCGGAGCGGGAGGCAAGTGGATGGCCTCCTCCGTCACGGAGGGGCATATCCAGAAGCTGCGCAGCGTCGGATACTTGTCCAGCGACATCGCGCATCGGCTCCCCGACGAGGGAGAGCTCATCCCCACCCCCAGGCCCCATGAGAGGGTAGTATTCCTTCCCCATTTCCTCCGCGGACTGGGCTTCCCACTTCATCCCTTTGTCCGGGGGCTCATGTTCTACTACGGCCTAGATTTCCATGATCTGGCCCCAAATTTTATTCTCAACATCTCGGCGTTTATCATCATGTGCGAGGCCTTCCTCTGCATCCAGCCCCACTTCGGCTTGTGGCTCAAGACCTTCAGTGTCAAGCCGAAGGTTGTGAAGGGCAGCCAAGCAGAGTGCGGAGGCGCCATGGTGGGCAGGATGTCCCATGTTACGTGGCTGGAGGGTACTTCCGTGGAAACCATCAAGGGGTGGCAATCGGGGTGGTTCTACATCACCGAGCCGCGTGACTCTGATTGGGCAGCGGCCCCCGAATTCAGATCCGGCATCCCTACACGGCTCACCTCCTGGAAAGAGAGTGACCGGATCTGGGGGGATTCAGAGGAGCTGACCGGACTCCAAGCCTGTATCCAGAAGCTGGTGGATAAGAAGCTCAAGCTTGTCAACGTAGTCCAGGTCATGCTCATCCGCCGGATTCTCCCGTGCCAACGACGGGGCTTCAATATGTGGGAGTTTGATCCGGCGCAGCACCAGACTTTGAATGGGCTCTTCGACACTACGTACGAAGAGGTCTGGAAGGTGTTGTTCAAGGGCGCCGAGGCTCCCGCATTCGCTACCGAAGATCGCGGATTCAGTTCGCAGTGTTGAACTGACGAGGTAAGTGATATTGTCCTTTACGGGACGCTTGTTATTCATAGTTTGACTCTATGCGGGATCTAAACTCCCTTTCCTTTGATAGGACTGGCTGAAGAAGGCCGCACAGGCTATCTGTCCGGCCCCATTGCCAGAGGACCCAGCTGACGCCCGCCTAATGGGGCTGCTGGCTCTGGCACCCCACGTGGTGCCAGAGAAGAAGGCCAAGAAGAAGGCCACGGGGACTCGGAAGAGTTCCTGTTTTCAGGTGCTATCGGACGATGAATCCGAGGCCAATTCCTCCCACCAAGGCGAGGAGGAGAAGAAGAAAGCCTCTCCCCCAAACGGGGGGAGGGAAGAAAAGGAAGGCCTCCCCAACAAGGGAGGCCGAAGGGTCCAAGAGGGGAAAAACTCTTCCCCTGGACTGTTCCGCCAACGCTAGTGACGACGACGAGGACTGGCCTCCAAGGGCCAAGCCTCTGGCGAGATCGTAAGTATCCGGACTCCCGAATAACTTCAAGGTTTTCGTTTTCCGCCACATTATGTCTTTCTAATGCCGCATACAACCCTGCAGTCTGCCTAAGGATGATCTCCCCACTTCGTCGAGCGGGTCCTTAGGGGCGTCGGATATGGATTCTCTTCCGACTGCCTCCACCCCCTGTGATGCGGATGATGCCGAGGTGGGATCCCAGGAAGGGACCCACCAGGAGGAGAGGGCCCCGGAGGTGTCGCAGGACAACCTCCCGGACTTTGCACCGGACTCAGCCCCGGAACCCATAGTGGCTCCGGAGTCCGGCGGGCAACCCCTTCCGAAGAAGGGCAAGACCGCGACGCCGGCTGCCTCCGTCCAACCGGAGGTGCCGGATAATTTGCTGGAGGCGCTCAACGGCGCCTCCATCGAAGAGGAACACCGCACTGTTATGAGTGCGGTGATTCAGAAGGTTCAGCTCGCCAAGAGCAGGCTGACCGAAGCCTGCAGCAGCCTTCTAACAGGCTTTGAGGTAAGAACTTCAATATATGTAAAATGGTACCGCATAGACAGTAGCCCCTGATGCTCGGTTCGGTGTTCGGAAAGAAAAGCCGGACTGAGGATCTTTAGAAAGATAATTGCAGGAGTCATGAAAATATGTCAATATGGGATTGCAGGCTGTGCTGCTGACCTCTGCCGCACTGACTGCGGAGGTCAAAACTTTGAAGGAAAACCTCGAGCGGTCTGAGAATGAGCTCGGCCATGCCAAGAAGCAACTCGAGGAAAAAGAAGGTGAGTAATACCTTATGAAAATTGTACCTTACAGAAAAGGATTTTGGTTGCAAGAAAAATGACAAGGATAACTGAGGTATTGCAGGGGCCACTAACGAGGTGGCGACCCTGAAGGAGGCGGTGGCCGCGGCCGAACGCAATGCGGCTGCGGAGTGTACCGAGCGAGAGAAACAAGAGGCGCGGGTGGCGGAGGTACATCAAGAGCTCCAGGATCTCGTGAAGAAACACGAGAGCCTGGAGCGTGACTCGAAGACTCGAGAGTCTGAGCTTGCAACTGCTCTTGAGAGTGCCAAAGCAGCTAAGGCCAAAGCCTACAAGGCCCTCCAGGAGATAGAGGCGGTGAAGAAAATAGCAGCGGGTAAGGCATTTTTCATGCAAAGTAAGCATGTGAGTGTTAATTACCTGTCGCTTACCCGAATTCAGAGCTCTCCAGGAGCGTTCGCAGATCTTCCCCGCAGCGTGTCCGATGCTGCTGCATTCTACCGGGCCAAGGAGGGGAGCTCAATGGAGAAGGTCTTCTGGTCTCAGTATGCTGAGGCCGGACATCCGGTGACCGTTAGCGACCAGCTGCAGCAGCTGGTCGAGCTCCACAAGGCGGCCGAACAGGCCATGAAGGGCCTCATAGTTCGGCTGTGGCCTAAGGAGGCTATGCCTGGGAGCTACTTCGGCCTGGTGCGGCGGCTGGTGGACGCGTGCCCGTGGGTTGAAGTTATCAAGCACTCCGCCTGTATTGAGGGTGCGCGTCGGGCCCTTGCCCGCGCAAAGGTGCACTGGGGCAAGATGGATGCCCAGAAGCTTGTGATGGACCCACCACCAGAGGGCAAGGAGTATCGTACGCCCGAGATGTATTATAATAGTGTGCTGAAGGGCGCCCGCACTATTGTGGGTGAGTGCTCCAAAGATGTAATATTTGAGTAGACTCGCATTTTGTTATCCTGTGCGCTGAAAACTTGGTTCATATGCGCTAAGCAACGCTTATTAATTTAAAATATTACCTTTTGTGCAGCTTTTTATCAAATCTGAGAGATGGCAAGTCGTCGGCTTCAGCCCCCATGCCACGAGTGCTGGGGTGTTCGGGATAAACTCGAGCGCTCTTGTTCCCATTTTTGGGTCCATCTAGGGAGGTGCTCAACACAACGAACAAGGCAACCGGACTTATAATGCTTGAACACTCTCACTTAGCCATAGAATTCTATAATTTTAAATTTCGGCGAAGCCCCTAGTTTTCGGAAGGCCGAATTTGGGGCACTATCCACGCCTTGGCCGGACAGAATCCGGCTCCTCGCTCGAAGCGGCATAAGTCTTTAGGGACTCGCAAAGAACCTCTCGAACAGCGACCAGCTCTCGCCTCATCATGACGGTCAGTTTTAGCTTTCTCCACTAAGGCGTTAACCCAGCTCAATTGGGGCGCAATCGCAGTGGTTCTCCCAGTGCTACCTTAGCCGATAAAACGGAACGTAAGGTACCAAAACATGGGAGCTAGGCAAACCCAACTATTGACCCAAGAACATGATTCGGAGCCGATGCATATAATGCTATAAGTTCGGGGTGCCGCACTTGTGAAAGTGTTTGGACTTATCACACCATAACGCGGGAAACATAAGCCCCTGGTGTATTTAGCCATACCAAAATGTACAGATGCAACATGTCATAGATGAACATATGTTTAAGAAAGAAATGCAATTAGAAGCAAAAATGTGTTGCATTGCTTTATTCAATGAAAACTGTTGTAAGTGCAGGACGATACAAGTGGTGCGGTAAGCAAGGGATGGGACTGTTTAACATCTCCCCCTCCAGGGGTAGGCTACAGAATAATGCATAAAACAAATTTAATGCTCATGATGGATACCACCTGGATTTTCGTTGTAGCCTTTCTCCTTCCCTGGCTATTGCATCGTGGGTTCGGCATGTCTGCTGCCGGACAGGGCCTCTAACGAACGGAGTCCTGTAGGTAAAAAATAAAAGGAAAAGAAAAAGAAACAACACACTTAAGAGCCCCTGGTGCGGTTGAGCCGCAGTCTGGGCTTATCGTGGTCGAGCCCCTTGCCCCATGCCCATGGTATCTTCAGAGCGTAATGGAGTATGCGAAGGGTCTGTCTTAATGTTTTACAGGGGCTGGGGTTGGGGCCGCACTACTACGCATGCTCGGAACGTGCCAGGTGGTCGTGTTATAGGTTACTCCAGGCACGCTTAGCTGTGTCCGGCCGCTTGGCAGCCGGACTCGAGAATTGCCTTAAAAGCCTACTTTGTACTTCTGCCGCGAGAGCTGCTGTATGTTCCTCCGTTCGGAGGGAGCGATCAGTGTTTCCGTTGACCGTGATGACTCCTCTAGGGCCTGGCATCTTGAGCTTGAGGTATGCGTAGTGCGGCACCGCATTGAACTTTGCGAACGCGGTACGTCCGAGCAAGGCATGATAGCCGCTACGGAACGGGACTATGTTGAAGATTAACTCCTCGCTTCGGAAGTTATCCGGGGATCCGAAGACCACTTCCAGTGTAACTGAGCCTGTACAATTGGCTTCTACACCTGGTATGACGCCTTTAAAGGTCGTCTTGGTAGGTTTAATCCTTGAGGGGTCTATGCCCATTTTGCGCACCGTGTCTTGATAAAGCAGGTTTAGGCTGCTGCCGCCGTCCATCAGGACTCTAGTGAGATGAAATCCATCGACGATTGGGTCTTGAACCAATGCAGCGAACCCACCATGGCGAATGCTGGTGGGGTGGTCCCTTCGGTCAAAGGTGATCGGGCAAGAGGACCATGGATTGAACTTCGGGGCAACTGGCTCCATCGCGTATACATCCCCGAGTGCACGCTTCTGCTCCCTTTTGGGTATGTGCGTGGCATATATCATGTTCACCGTCCGCACCTGTGGGGGGAAACCCTTCTGCCCTCTATTTTTCGGCGGTCGGGTCTCTTCCTCGTCGTCGCTATGTATCCCCTTGTCGCTGTTTTTGGCAATTAACTTGCCTGCCTGCTTGAACACCCAACAGTCCCTATTGGTGTGGTTAGCTGGTTTTTCAGGGGTGCCATGTATCTGGCACAAGCGGTTGAGAATTCGGTCCAAATTGGACGGACCCTGAGTTGTTCTTTTGAATGGCTTTTTCCGTTGACCGGGTTTAGAGCCTCCGAATCCGGCATTGACTGCCGTATCCTCACTGTTATCGCCGTTAATCCGGCGTTTGTTTTTGTTGCGACGCGACCTGCCACTACGGTCCTTGATATCTGGACTGCCAGAATTTTTGTTGAGGTTGTTGCTGCGTGCTAGCCAGCTATCCTCACCCGCACAGAAGCGGGTCATGAGTGATGTAAGGGCTGCCATGGATTTCGGCTTTTCCTGTCCCAAGTGCCGAGCAAGCCACTCGTCGCGGATGTTATGTTTGAAGGCCGCGAGGGCCTCGGCATCCGGACAGTCGACGATTTGGTTTTTCTTGGTTAAGAACCGTGTCCAGAATGGTCTGGCCGATTCATCTGGCTGCTGAATTATGTGGCTTAGTTCATCTGCATATGGTGGTCGCACGTACGTGCCTTGGAAGTTATCGAGGAATGCAGCTTACAGGTCCTCCCAACTCCCGATTGACTCTGCTGGCAAGCTGTTAAGCCAGTGCCGGGCTGGTCCTTTAAGTTTGAGTGGGAGATATTTGATGGTGTGGAGATCGTCTCCGCGGGCCATGTGGATGTGGAGGAGATAGTCCTCGATCCAGACCGCGGGGTCTGTTGTGCCATCATAAGATTCAATATTGACGGGTTTAAACCCTTCTGGGATTTGATGATCCATTACCTCATCTTTGAAGCACAGTGGGTGTGCGGCGCCTCTGTACTGGGCGATATCGCGACGGAGCTCAAAAGAGCTTTGTCTGTTGTGTTCGGCCCGGCCGGACTTACTGTGTCCGGGGTGACGGTGATCGTCACGTATCGTGGGGCGCCCACGTGATCCATAGATCGATCTTGATTGTCTTGCCTCATCCTCCAATATGTCTCGCAGGTCCGGAGTGTTCCCTTGTGGCCTTGTGCTTTTCGAGCGATGTCGGGGTACGGGTCTAGTGAAGGGCCTTGAGGCCTCTCTGTCGCGACCACGGGGTGGTCGATCAGCCGTATTGTCTCCTGGTGAAGCGGGATCATATGTCTCCACCTCTAATCGGGGGAGCAGCTTACGTTTGGGGTAGCTTTTGGAGGGGCGTTCGAGTTCATGCTCTTCGGCCCTGAGGACTTCGGTCCATCTGTCGGCTAGCAGATCTTGATCAGCTCTAAGCTGCTGCTGCTTTTTCTTGAGGCTGTTTGCCGTGGCCATAAGCCTGCGTTTGAAACGCTCCTGTTCGACGGGGTCCTCAGGCACGATGAATTCGTCGTCATCAAGGCTTGCCTCGTCTCTGGAGGGAGGCATATAGTCCTCTACCTCTTCTTCGGCCGCTCTCTCATGAGGGCTGGCGTCCCCCTCCTCCTGTGCTGGATCTTGCTGGAGTGGGTTGTCTTCGGTGCTATCCGGTGTATTATTGTCTCCGGTGCCGGAATCCTCATTCTTGCTATGGCGGAATTTAGAGCGGCGCCGTTGAGGCCGGCGCTTGGGCTGTTTCTTGGAGGGGTCATCCTCCACTATTCCTTCGTTGTTCCCATCCTTTGGGATATCCACCATGTATATGTCGTATGAAGAGGTGGCTTTCCAGTGCCCGGTGGGCGCTAGTTCTTGGTCGTCTCCGGCATCGTCGTCCATACCGTCGATGTCCTCAGAGTCGTAATCTAGCATGTCGGTTAGATCGTCGACAGTGGCTACCAAGTAGGTGGTGGGTGGGCTCTGAATTTCTTCGTCGTCCGCATCCCAACCGTCCTGGCCGTAGTCCGGCCAGGCCTCTCCTGATAACAAGAGGTACTTTAGGGAACTCAAGATGTCGCCAAAAAGTGAGTGTTGAAAGATGTCCGCCGCAGTGAACTCCATGATTGGCGCCCAATCGGATTTGACTTGAGGGGGCGCGGGAGGTCCGGAGTCCGGCAAGGAGTCCGGCACCTCGGAGTCACAAGCTTCATGGGGGACAAGATTGGTGTTCGGCTCTATCGCCGTAGAGGTTGCAGCCCCCGAGGTGGTGTCTAGCCATCCATCCTTGGTCTGCGCGGCCGGCTCCGAGTCTAAGATCGGAGCGGGTTCGAGTGCGGCCTCCAGGGTACTGTCCGGCTGCAGAGCTAAATCATGCCATCGTGACAGTACGGCACGCTCGGCTGTGGCTCAAATCCGTCGAGGATCAAGTCCCCGCGGATGTCAGTCGTGAAGTTCAAACTTCCAAATCTGACCTGACGGCCAGGGGCGTAGCCTTCAATCTTCTCCAGCTGGCCAAGCAAATTGGCCCGCAATGCAAAGCCGCCGAATACGAAAATCTGTCCGGGGAGGAAGGTCCCACCCTGGACTGCATCGTCGTTGATGATCGAAGAAGCCATCGAGCCTATCGGTGACGACACAAAGGAACTCTCAATGAAAGCACCAATGTCGGTGTCAAAACCGGCGGATCTTGGGTAGGGGGTCCCGAACTGTGCGTCTAGGCGGATGGTAACAGGACACGAGGGACACGATGTTTTTACCCAGGTTCAGGCCCTCTTGATGGAGGTAAAACCCTACGTCCTGCTTGATTAATATTGATGATGTGGGTTACAAGAGTAGATCTACCACGAGATCAAGGAGGCTAAACCCTAGAAGCTAGCCTATGGTATGATTGTTGTTCGTCCTATGGACTAAGGCCATCCGGTTTATATAGACACCGGAGAGGGCTAGGGTTACACAGAGTCGGTTACAAAGGTAGGAGATCTACATATCCGTATCGCCAAGCTTGCCTTCCACGCCAAGGAAAGTCCCATCCGGACACGGGACGAAGTCTTCAATCTTGTATCTTCATAGTCTTGGAGTTCGGCCGATGATGATAGTTCGGCTATCCGGACACCCCCTAGTCCAGAAATCCCTCAGATGGCACCAGAGAAAAACCGAAAGAGGAAGAGGTAAAACAAAGTTGCTTCTTTGACAAACGAGTGAAACCAATGAACATTGAGAGGTTGAAAAACTTCAAAGAAGAAATACAACCGAGACGAACAAGATTGCAAATAGTCCTTTCGACAAGAGGAACAAGAAATATGATGAGAACAAGAGCTTAGGAGACAAGATAGATTTTGAAGCCACTCCGATTAAAAGAGAAGGAACTTGATAAGATGAGAGAACTTGGATGGAGGACACGACACTCCTGTTAAATGGACAAGCAAGGAAAGAACAAGATCTTGATAAAACGAGATGATTGTTCGAAGAGAGCTACATCGCAATGCCTCCTGAACGAAAGAAAGAAACGAATGAAAAGAACGGAGAAGACAACAACATCTTCTACCATAAATGAATTTGAAAAACATCCTTACGAAGAAGGGTTGAGCAGAGTTGTTGAAAAATCAACAACAAAAGAATAAGCTTATTGTGGGCTTGTGGAAAACATCTCAAAGCTTGAGGTGAAATTCTGCCACTAACGAAACAATGATAGGTTGAGATCAACGAAGGGATGAAAACTTCTTTCGCCGAGAGGATAGGAGACAACTTGGATCATTGATAAGCACCACAAATAGCGGCATTCCTTCGGGTAGTCTTTTAGGTGAAATCTTTACCAAGATAACTCCAGTGAAGAGGTTGATGGATTTTAAATACCTCATTCTTGACATAATTTGAATCATGAAACATGAAGAAATTGTCAAGAATGACATAACACCACCACAAAAGATGAGATAGAAAGAACTGCACTTCGGATGCAAGATGAAGAATGCTTGAACTCCTCAAAACAAAACATGTGTTGAGAACCATGTTTATTTTAAAGTATAGCTTGGCGGATCTTAAATCCGAGAGAAATCTTGAAGAACAATTGAAGGATTGAAGGAATCCTCGATGAACCACCATGTATAGCCTCCATGAAGAACTCCGGTAAAAAGAGAATGATAGAAAGAAAAGGGAAGTTGAAAGAACAAGGTGAAGCCTTTCCATGATTTAGATGGAGCTTCATGATGATATAATTGCGAAGCGTTGCAACTCCGGAAAGAAACATGAATCACATGGAATCGAGAATTTACTCATCATGAACAATCTCCAAAAAAAGGATTAAATCACCTTGATGAAATAAGAATAAGCATCATGTCATGCTTACACTTCATCAACTTAAATTGATGTCAAGCAATGGATTGGCATGCCACTTATTCTTCTTGAAAAAGATTGAAGAGAGATATAGTGCAAGCTTGGGAAAATCTTGAAAGAACCACCGGTAGGATTGGAAAAGAACAAATGAATTGATATGACAACAACGGAAGAGGAATCTTAAATGGATGAATCACTAGGAAGAATTAGATATGAACGAAGATACTTGAGGGGATTTAGATACAAGAGAACAAAACAATGACGAGCTGACTAGACAATAATTAAACAATGCAGCGAAAGAATTGGAGAATAAGAGCTGAACACTGAGAACAAATAAATCCGAAATGATGGCCTTCGTAGGAATAAAATGGAAAGAACTCATGAAATGTTTCGGATGGGTATGAAAAGAATTCTCACGATTGGAAACGATTTGAGAGGATGGCATGAACCTAGAACCACGAATCTTCAAGAGAACGGACCAAGATTTAGGAAAAATTCTTCTTCGGTCTTCAAATGCTGAGAATATCAATGAGAAACACCACCATGAATTGTTGAGGCACTCAGCAATGAAGAATTAGAAGGTTAAACCAACGATGAAAAGAATTTGAAAGCAATCTTGGAGAAGGCATATGACTGATGGAATCCATTCTTACGTCACACTTTGAAAAGAATTTGAGAATAACTCCGGAAAAATTAGAAGAGTCATGTAAGATCCTGGGAAAAGACCTGTGGGTTAGGGGCCACTCAAAGGAACACCGTTGAGCGATTTCTTGAAAGGGAGATTGCACCAGTTGAATTAAATGGCTTGAATGAGGTAATAGCCTCGAAATTGAAGGAACAGATCTTGAATTAAAAAAACGAGCCTTCTGAGATATCTTGAGCACTCTGGATATGAATAGAGAGACGTGAACAAATAAGAGGTGCACCGGCATGAGAAAGCATATGAAATGATGAAAGGGATATGATCAATACTGAAAGCTTGCATTGAATCCACCAGAGAAGAAAAGAGAACGTAGAATGAAAGAATGATGAAATTGAAGCTTCCTTAGCATCTTCGTGATAATCACCGGGTAAGAACATTTGATTGACAAGAATGTAGAGACTTGACATGGATAAAATGGATACTTGATTAAGAAATCTGAATCCTTGAATAAAAAGCGTGGGATGGTGGGATAACAAAGGCAACTTGGGATGGATGAAACAGACAATCCTCATGCTTCTCAACGACGCCCGTATGGAATAAGTTGAAGAGAAGTGCACCAGTCAAAAAGGATTGACATGACAATCTTGATGATCAAGAAGGATTAGCACTCCCATAGAAATATGAGAACACCACATAGGTGTGACGCCCGGATAATTAGGCTATAGTAATCACGTGTTAATGATGCCAAGCCATCAAAGTTACTGTCGTTAATCTCGCGTTAGTGCAGAACCGATCCAAATTCAAATTTGAAAGAAAGGCAAACAACAAAACTTTTGAAACATTAAAACCAAAATGTTCGGTTTGTGGCAACTAATCCTTACTAAATATTTGTGGAGAAACCACACTTGTATAAAATGCGTAAATACTCAAAAATGAATAAAACAACAGCAAAATAAATTAATTAAATGCCTTTTGTATTTTGTAAAATATTAAACTATTTTATTTAGTTGTCCAAATTAATGTGGCAGTGGTATATTTAACCTACTACATTTAGGTGTTGTTCTCACATTCTATAAAGTTGAAATAAATTAAAAACTTAATAAAACAGAAAAGAAGAAATAAAAGAAAACAGAAAATAGAAAACAAAACAATAGAAACCACCCCGCTCCCCATGGGCCTCGGCCCTTCCCACCCAACCGGCCTACTTGGCCCAACCGGCCACCCCC
>NC_041391.1:373198448-373203822 GCF_002162155.2 Triticum dicoccoides | reverse complement strand
AAAAAAAAGGAATTAAAAAGTTAATAATAATATATTAAAAATAAATAATAAATAAAATTATTAAATTAATTAATTAATTAAAGGATTAATTAACTTAATTAATCTTGCTTAATTAACCTAATTAATTAACTAAACTAATTAATCCTGATTAGATTAGCCTAAGCAGATAACTAAACCCTAGTTAACCTAACAGTGTATGACAGGTGGGTCCCACCCAGTCAACCCCTGTTGACTGGTGATGACAGCATGACATCATGCTGATGTCATAAATCCAAATTTTCGAATTAAATTAAATAATTAATTAAATTTCAGAAATTAATAAAATCTTTAGAAAATCATATCTTTTAATCCGTAACTCGGATTAAAATATTTTCAACATGAAAGTTGCTCAGAACGACGAGACGATTCCGGATACGCAACCCGTTCGTCCGCCACACCCTCCTAACCTATCAAACTCGCAACTTTCCCCCCCTCCGGCTCCTTTGCCCGAAAACGCGAAACACCGGGGATACTTTCCCGGATGTTCCCCCCCTTCACCGGTATCACCTCCTACTGCGTTAGGTCACCTCTAGCACCGCGTATTGCCATGTTACGCTTTGTGATGCTTTGATTTCTCTGTTATTTATTGTGTTCCCCCTCCGTTACTTCTTTCCGGTAGACACCGAGACCGGCGCCGCTGCTGGGTGCCCCGATCGACTACGTTGTTAACGACCCCTCTCTCTTGCCAGAGCAACCAGGCAAGCCCTCCCCTTTGATCACCAGATATCGCCTACTCTTCTCTATACTGCTTGCATTAGAGTAGTGTAGCATGTTACTTCTTTCCGTTAATCCTATTCTGATGCATAGCCTGTCATTGCTGCTACAGTCATTGATACCTTACCCGCAATCCTAAATGCTTAGTATAGGATGCTAGTGTTCCATCAGTGACCCTACACTCTTGTCCGTCTGCCATGCTATACTACTGGGCTGTGATCACTTCGGGAGGTGATCACGGGCATATACTATATACTTTACACTGTTACATTACTGGTGATACTGTTTGGAGATGGGGGCTGAAGGGGCAGGTGGCTCCATCCAGGTAGTGGTGGGCCTGGGTTCCCGACGGCCCCCGACTGTTACTTTGTGGCGGAGCGGCAGGGCAGGTTGAAACCACCTAAGAGACAGGTGGGCCTGGCCCTGTTTGGCGTTCGCGGATACTTAACACGCTTAACGAGATCTTGGTATTTGATCTGAGTCTGGCTACGAGCCTATACGCACTAACCATCTACGTGGGAGTAGTTATGGGTATCCCGACGTCGTGGTATCAGCTGAAGCACTTCGTGACATCAGCGACTGAGCGGCGCGCGCCGGGTTGGACTGCGTTAACGCAACTTCCTTTGTAATGGAGGTTGCTAGGTCTGCTCACCGGCCGCGTACGCTACGTGCAGGTGTGCTCAGGGCGATGGGCCCAGACCCCTGCGCTCTTAGGTTTAGACCGGCGTGCTGGCCTCTCCGTTGAGCCTAGGTGGGGCTGCGACGTGTTGATCTTCCGAGGCCGGGCATGACCCAGGAAAGTGTGTCCGGCCAAATGGGATCGAGCGTGTTGGGTTATGTGGTGCACCCCTGCAGGGAAGTTAATCTATTCGAATAGCCGTGATCTTCGGTAACAGGACGACTTGGAGTTGTACCTCGACCTTATGACAACTAGAACCGGATACTTAATAAAACACACCCTTCGAAGTTCCACATACAACCGGTGGTCGCTCTCTCTCAGGGATACGAGGAGAGGATTGCCGGGTAGGATTATGCTATGCGATGCTACTGGAGATGCTACTTGGAGATGCTATTTGGAGGACTTCAGTCTACTCTCTTCTACATGCTGTAAGACGGAGGCTGCCAGAAGCGTAGTCTTCGACAGGATTAGCTATCCCCCTTTTATTCTGGCATTCTGCAGTACAGTCCACTGATATGGCCTCCTTACACATATACCCATGCATATGTAGTGTAGTTCCTTGCTTGCGAGTACTTTGGATGAGTACTCACGGTTGCTTTCTTCCCCCCTTTTCCCCTTTTCCTTTCTTTCTGGTTGTCGCAACCAGATGCTGGAGCCCTGAAGCTAGACGCCACCGACAACGACGACCCCTACTACACCGGAGGTGCCTACTACTACGTGCAGCCCGCTGACGACGACCTGGAGTAGTTTAGGAGGATCCCAGGCAGGAGGCCTGCGCCTCTTTCGATCTGTATCCCAGTTTGTGCTAGCCTTCTTAAGGCAAACTTGTTTAACTTATGTCCGTACTCAGATATTGTTGCTTCCGCTGACTTGTCTATGATCGAGCACTTGTATTCGAGCCCTCGAGGCCCCTGGCTTGTATTATGATGCTTGTATGACTTATCTATGTTTTAGAGTTGTGTTGTGATATCTTCCCGTGAGTCCCTGATCTTGATCGTACACATTTGCGTGCATGATTAGTGTACGAATAAATCGGGGGCGTCACATGTTGGTATCAGAGCCGACTGCCTGTAGGAATCCCCCTTCCACACTCCTTGGCCGAAGTCGAGTCTAGACATTGCAAAAACTTTTACTAACTTGGCTGTGTGCCTTACGGGCCCACGTCGCCATCGGGTGGTAGTAGGATCTTTTATTCCTCGACCTTTACTCTGGGACTCTGAGCTCTCTTCTATTCGGGTTAAATGATTTTGCTAAAAACAAAACTAACTTTAGGTTCTCGCAAGTACTTTCTCCCGGAGAGCCACTTGTTACCGATAACCGCCTGCTGCACCAGAAGATTTCGAGATACTCTACGGTGTGCTCTGGAGACTATGTGCCATCGCTTTTGCAATTCACTTCCATCGATAAATCCCTCTGGATAACTACTTACACCTATCGTTCATATTGTCATCCCCAGTTGCTTTTGTTATTACAAAATGTCCTGAAATACTCTTCGGTATTCCGAGAATTCTTTACGCTTACTGCCCTGCAGTTCCTTGCTGCATGAATACCCCTACGGATAATTACTCGCGCTTGCCGAGTATCCGCTCATCCCAAGTTGTTCTTGTGTTTCACAAAAGTCTTCAAAATAATATTCGATCTTCCGAAAATCCTCTGGAGCCTTTGGCTCTTGAAATTCTTGCTTGCTTGCATTATGGTTAATCCCATAACTCTCGTAGTCTTATTGACATTCCTTGTCATTATCATCTTTGAGTCTGTTGACTCAATATGTTTGCGAATACACGCAATCATCTTTGATCCTTATAAGTTACTTTTCCGGCTGAGCTGCCATTCTTTTAACTGGAATTGGTTCTCGACCAATCCAATTGTCGTTGATTGTACCATAAGGCTATTCAACTTATCCATCCCTAATCAGAGCATTGCTTCTGACCCCTTGATTTGGAAATCATAATTCCTTTGCATTTGACAATTGAGTTAGTCAGTTGTTTCTATAATCTGATCTCCTTGCAATCTTCTTCCTCTAGTTGAGTACCGATGCTCACGTCAGATCCCTTGTGGACCACCAGATCCTTTGTTGGATTTTATCTGACAACGCCCTTCATATTCAATAACCTTGTGAGCCTTTCCTCTGATACATAATGCCTTTGGTAAATTGTATCCTCTGCTCTCTTAACCATGCTCTGTCTTCGAGCTTGAGTTAATTACTTCTAAAGATTCTGGTATATGATTCTAAGATGCCCCGATGGGTTGAACCAATGCCTTCCTTAATAGGTGTGAACTCGAAAGTTTTCACGAGTCGTACTCTTCTGGTATTTTGCCAGATAGAATTTCAAAACTACAACTTCATTGAGCGCGAGAAGTGAATGAAAGGTTGTGCATTGGAGAAGTGGGAGTCGACCTTGAACTTTGTGTTCATGCCCATGGACACGATACACATCTTCTCATCGAAGCTTCTTTTAAAATTAATTATTCCATTGATATAAGATCATCTTATATCTGGGGTCTGGCCTTTTTGCAATCTTGGTTCCGACCATGTTCTCCTTTAAATACCATTTCTCGTGCAAGTTTAAGCACTTGTCTTCTGCAGAGCAATGCCCCAGTCCAACCTCTACTTCGATCTGTCATCGAGTATTACCCCATGGTATCTCGAGATTATTATGGAACTGCCTAAATTTTTATGAGTTCATCAAGTAATACCTTCTCACTGATTCAAATTTTTCACGGGCTCTGAGTTATTAAAAACTCAAAGACACCGATAACTGAATCGAGTTCGCATTGCGATTCAACAAGTATTTGAACCCATCACTGCTTACAAATTTATTAATCCTTCAAGTCGTTCCTAGCCTGATCGGCTATATCATTATCGAGCTAATTTTAACTGTGCTACCCGGTCCTTCTTCCGGAGCACAACTTTCGATGATGAGCTAGACTTACGTCGATCTTCCTTGTCATATCATTTCGCTTTGAACATCAAGCTTGATTTCGAGTTTGTGTTGTACCCTTGGTTCCAATAACCTTTCACTTCATCGTTACTTTGACTTGATGTCGTCGCCGATTGATTACATCTTCATGAACTCTCGCGACAACGGTGTCGTGATCATCAACATTCTGAGTTCATCCAGGATATCAATTGAATTCATGATGAGAAATACCATCCTTGCCCTCGATGAATTGTATTATCACCGACCACTTTATTGCCTTCCCACCAACACAAGCTTGTTCATGTTTGGTGTTATACCTTGAGTTCCTTGCTATCCTGCAATTGTTCTTCTTTACCTTGGAGTATTACCATCCTTTATGTCAAGAATGTTCTGAGATTTGTTCCACCTCTTGAGAATTCTTGACATGGAAATACTTCTCACCATCACCATTCTTTCTTGGTCCTCGTGTTAATTCTAACAAGTGAACGGTGTTGTTTGGATTCTTTCCTTCTAGCAACCCTATTTTTGAAGTTAATGGTCGAAAGTTTATTCTTAGGCTATTGATTATTGAATCACCATTCTGACATTGGTCGTGCAACCCAACCCATATTTCGGGCGCACCCTTCAACCAATGTTTAATTGTGTATGTTTTCCTCGAGCATACATCCTTATATCATTTGATCTGACAAATGTTATCTCCTTGTTCACTTAATGTTGGAAATCCATTTTTTGGGAATCTCGGTGAATTGCCGTTGAGTTCACCAGACACCACCTTGTCCTCTCCTTGGTTTAATGGTGAACTATTGCTTCAGAAAACCCGCTCCCATAGTTCATTTCCCGAGAAGCTTGCAATGCCATTTCAACGATTTGTGTTGCGCCTTTTCTTCTCGGACATCCTGAGTCTCAGGTATCCTGACACCAATCGGATCTAAATCTCGGTCAGATATGATGGTTGGGACAACTTTCCAAGAGTTATGATGTTGATCCTTTGATGACCCGGTAACATGATGTCATGCCTAGC
>NC_041391.1:373196356-373198395 GCF_002162155.2 Triticum dicoccoides | reverse complement strand
TGGAGGACCTATCATTATAGATTCCTTTTCAGCAAGGTTATCCATTCATCCATGAGGAAATTGTAAGACTTATTCTACAAGTTATTCTTGATGGATCCTTCGTGTTTCCAAAGTCTGATCTTCACCTGAAGACCATGTCACTGCTATCTCGAAGCATGTCAATGGTACTCCGATTTTCAACAGGCACGTTTGAAGCACGATGCTATATTTTAATTATCAATTATCCTAACACCGTTGTATGAGTAATATCATGAGATTCCTTCCCCCTTACCTAAATGGTTTTCTACTTTATATCCTGTCATGGATATCTTGCTCTGCTTATCCTTGGGAAGGATATACCCTCGAAATATGTGTTTAAACATATTTTCCTTTCCATTGTTCTGTTCAATCTGATGATCATATTTTCCTTCCATTGGTTTGTTTAAACCTTTTCTATGATCTATATGATATAAGCAGTAATAATCCACTACTTGTGCAAACCCCTCGATGTACAACTCGGTCAGCAAGACCTTGTTACTATTGTTGATGACATTCCGGTAACCACCGATGGACGGGAACCTTGCCTATTGGTCCACCTCGTTTCAACGAGCAGGAAAATGGTTCTCTTCGTCCCTCGCCTTTGGTACCGTCGTTGTTGCCGACATAATCGACAGGCTAGCCTCTGACTTGCCTTGCTTGCATGATCACGCAAAACGTCTCCACCCTTCCAACTTTTAACCCACATGGTGGGCCCATAACCCACAGTTCCACAGGATCAAAACCTGACTCTCCTGTACACCCCCGGTTTCCAAAGTTATTCCCCACGCTTGACTTCGTATGTAATTCACGGGTCACCTTACTAATGCTCTATTCTGGTATCAGACGCTATACTTACTCTCGTTGCTCTGAACCCCTTTCTCACTCTGGTTCAGACTTCGAGCAACTATCTATCCACTTGGAACCTCTTATTGTACCTTCGTACCTTACTCTTGATGTATTCGATATGTTCAGCTCGAGAGATAATCTTACGCTCATTCATGGGTTAACCCCAGATTGTTTCCCTCATAAACATTCTGTCGTAGCCGAGCTGCCCCTTACCTATTCGCAAGTACGTTGGAGTTCCCGAGAAAAGGACGACATCACCATGATGACCTGAAGCAGAGCAATGAAGACGTCAATCTAATGGATCGACCTCTTCAAGAAGAGCAACCAAGACTGAGAAGATTCGTTAGCATTTCGTAACCAGACCTTTCCCCCTTAGTCCCCCTCTTAAATCTCGGGACGAGATTTCTTGTAGTTGAGGAGAATTGTGACGCCCGGATAATTAGGCTATAGTAATCACGTGTTAATGATGCCAAGCCATCAAAGTTACTGTCGTTAATCTCGCGTTAGTTCAGAACCGATCCAAATTCAAATTTGAAAGAAAGGCAAACAACAAAACTTTTGAAACATTAAAACCAAAATGTTCGGTTTGTGGCAACTAATCCTTACTAAATATTTGTGGAGAAACCACACTTGTATAAAATGCGTAAATACTCAAAAATGAATAAAACAACAGCAAAATAAATTAATTAAATGCCTTTTGTATTTTGTAAAATATTAAACTATTTTATTTAGTTGTCCAAATTAATGTGGCAGTGGTATATTTAACCTACTACATTTAGGTGTTGTTCTCACATTCTATAAAGTTGAAATAAATTAAAAACTTAATAAAACAGAAAATAAGAAATAAAAGAAAACAGAAAATAGAAAACAAAACAATAGAAACCACCCCGCTCCCCATGGGCCTCGGCCCTTCCCACCCAACCGGCCTACTTGGCCCAACCGGCCACCCCCTGGCCTATAGGCCATAGCCCCACACCCCAGAAACCCTAACCCCCCACTCCCTCTCCCCCTCCCGATCCAATCTGGATCGGGGACGAAACCCCACTCCCCTCGCTCCTTCCCCCGCCCCCACGAACGGATCGAGATCGGGGGGCAACCGACGCCCCCGACCCCTCCCGCTGCCGTTGCGCGCCATGGCCCCGCCGCCCTCGTCGCCGGCGGCCCGAACGTCGCCC